>NW_015172612.1:126530-153731 GCF_001447785.1 Gekko japonicus | reverse complement strand
CCGGGTCTACTCAGAGTGGCAGTGGCTAATATCCCCCTTTGGCTGTGGGTTCCCAGGTTAGAGTACTCACTCAGACACCTGTTCTCAGGTCCATTCAGCAGAGGCAAGCTGGCTCAAAGCATCGGCCCTTTATTTGCACGCAGACAAATTCAGCTGGCATACAAACACCGGAAACTGAAACCCCACTCCATTGAAGTACATTGCAGCTTGATGCAAGAGATACTGAGAACTAAAATACCATTTTTGCCTGAAATATTATTATTAAACATATTTCCAAAGGACTTTGATAAAGGCGATAGATAGTGCGTCTATCTATGGCAGCAAGAATATTATATGCAAAATATTGGAAACAAATGGAAGCACCAAAGAAGCAACAGTATGTGAATAAACTGTTGGAGACAGCGGAAAATGATAAACTGTCATCGTTAATGAGAGGGACAACAGACCCAACATTCCAAAAGACGTGGAAAAAACTGTATGACTGGTACAATATAAATGCATAGTTTAAAGTAATGAAGTAATTAAACTTTTGGTAGGATTAATCTATTTTAGTTAAATAGAAACTATGGTAAAAAGGAGTACACAGAAACCTAAGCAAACTATAACGAATTTTTAATATGGTAATAGAGTTAGAAGAAAACATATTGATCTCATTGTATGTTTTTTGTTTGTAAGTGGGTGTTGGTGTTTGTTTGTGTACAATATGAAAAATAATAAAAGTGTACCTACGGGTACTTTAAAAAAAATACACTGCAGCTCAAAACGAGTTGCGAAGAAAATGCAGAATGGATTTTCCATTCAGGTTTCTAGGCCCAGACAGACTATTCTGGGACTGGGATGACAGCCCCCAGAGTGGAATTCCATTCCCAGAATGCAACTGCTACTCCCAGGGGCCTTCATTCCACTCTGGGGGCTGCCATTCCAGTCCCAGAGTAGCCTGTCTGGGCCTAGAGACCTTAAAGGAAAATCCATTCCGCATTTTATTTGCAGCTTTTTTTGTGCTTTAGCCCAGAGGAGCTTCCTGCTGGAGGAGAAACTGGGAAGGCAAGGCCCAGCCAGTTGGGAAGTTCCGCAGCCCTGATCTCCCTCAGAAGGGTGAGGTCAGGCAGGGGAGGGGTGGAGAAGAGAGCCGTAGGCCTGATTAAAGCCCTGGGCAGGCCACTTCTGGCCCCTGGGCCTTAGGTTTCACACCCCTGACTTATGATTTGACTGCACAAGAGTTGCATTACCTGCAGTGAGTTACTGCAGTGCTTGGGACAAGAGGTAGTTTTGGCCAAAAGTGCCATCATACCAGGTTTTATCATTGCGTGTAAAACGCAAGTAGATAAAATGGGTACCTGCCCCTAGGTGGCAGGGGGCACCCCTCCTGCTTACGAGGACGTGTGGCAGGAGCGGCAACGGCAATGGCGGCGGCGACAGCGGAGTTGGCCCTGGCGACCCAGCGTGCGCGAGGCTGGACGGAGGCAGAATCGTGGTGCGCGGTGGCGTGGCGATGCGGCACGGTGGAGCCTGCGGGACGGAACCAGAGCTGTGGTTGGCGCGTTGCCGAGCACCGGGTGAAGCCCACCGGAAGGAGCCGCGGTTTAAGACCTGCTCCGGGCGCCAGGAAGTGAAGCACCGAAGAGCTGCCAGGGACTGAACAACAAGCCGAGCCAGGAACTGAATAACAACTGAGCCCGCGGCCGGGGTGCTGGTAGGTTATCACCCCCCATACAAATAATGTGGCCCTAGTTAGGGATAAATAGCTGTGTAAACCGCTCAGAGACCCTCCGGGGTCAGAGCGGTATATAAGTTGAAAATTAATTAATTAATTAAATAAATAAATAAATAAATAAATTGTGGTCAAGTACTACACACTGACGCATATTTTTCAACATGAAAGAACGGTCAGGTAACGTTCTTTGCAAAAGGGGAGTGCTCCAGAGAGAGTGAAGCAGAAGAACGTTGCTGAGAGAAGGACCTGTTTGTGTGTGTGTGTGTGTGTGTGTGTGTGTGTGTGTGTACGTGCACTTGCAAATGGCAGGAAATCTTTCCTTAAAAGATACAATTCATATAAGCTGACATCACAGGGAATATTTTTCCCCACATGGTTTTCAAATGAGAATGCTGCACAAAAGAAAAGGCATGATCGCTCTTATTTTGCTGTTCTTAAACATCTAAAGCAGGGGGGGGGGTTAATATCAGGAGAGATAGGTCCTTCCTATATGTACTTACTTTTCCCTATCACTTCCAACACAGCCTCTCAAAGAGTTTATCCTTTATACCAGTTAGCATAATAGTTCTGTTTCTTCAGATGCATTTACCTGAATAGAACAACAGAACGATGCGCTTGCGTGCACAGGCTATAATTAGAGCGAGGCAAACATGCCAAAATGTTGTTGGGCTGGGGAGGGAGGGGGAGAAGAAAACCAAAATCCAGAATACAAAACTAAATTTAGGTCTGGTTTTTAAACAACCTCCTGGTTCTACGGTCTGATATGCAGCAGCAGAAATGCCCAAGGCTTGATACCAGACTCCTGGGATGAAAGCAAAGCAGCATCTCTTGCAGAGCCAAATCGGTCTCATGGGGGAGAGATATTGGGGGGGGGGCATAAGAATAGTTACCAACTCTTGGATATATTCAAGATAAAACTGCAAAAAAATAACTGTGCGTCTTCTAAGGGAAATTGTTATGGCTACAATTATATCTCACAATAATGTTGTCCGTGAGGAATAACCACATGCGCTCTGAAACGGATCCTGTGCCAAGATGCTACCAGAGAGAGAAAGAGAGAGAGGTTGTATCTATGCAGCTGTAGTCTGCCTGCCCGGCATGTAAAATATGGTTTTCAGCTTTGCCAAAACGAGCCCCTCATTCTGCCATAACAGCTGAAACGGGCTGCCATTTCACACATGGCTTACCCCTTTCGGTAAAGAGCTGGATATGAAGCGGTTTGCCATTTCAGACTGCACCGCTTTTTCCCCACCGTTATTCGCTCGCGCGGGCGAAAAACGATGGGAAAAAGCGCATCGGAACCGGGAGAGGAAACTGAAGACTACTTGGAAGCGGTTGACAGGTAAAACGCTTCAGCCCCATTTCCTAAACGGGACAGAAGTGTTTATGTGTGAAATTACAAATATATTCTGGTAGGGAACCGGTTCTAAAATGGTTCTGTCTGAAATGACAGACCAGAAACCGTTTGGGAACCGTTCCTCTTCCGGATTATGTCGTCTGTCTGAAATTCCTCACTGATAGCCTTTATCAGCACTTTGTCAGATGAGATAAGGGAAGGGAAGGGAAGGAGAGACTTCCGTGCCTCTTCCCCCTGCTGCCTGCCCTGTCTGCCTCTTAATCCCCTCCCATCCCGGCCTTCCCCAAGTCCAGGCTCCGCCTTGCCTTCTGACCACACCCCTCCCTGCCCCTGCATGGCTCCCTGACTTGTTCTTGGCTGGGTGGGATCAATCTGCCTGGCAGAATGGTCATGTAGGCCTCCAAGGTTGGCATCAAACAGCAGGGCTGGGTTTTTTTTTGGGGGGGGGGAGGGGGCTGTGCCTGCGGGTGAGGCCCTGCTGTAGTCCAGGTTACATTAGGGCAGCTGTTTCGCGGAATCCCTACTTAAGTAGCAGTGAATAGGATATAGTGGGGGAAACAGAGCACGTGCAATGGAATCATCTGCCATTTCACACATGGCTTTCCCCTACCGGTAAACAACTGGATCTGAAGCAGTTTACCATTTCACACAGCACTGCTTTTTCCCACCGTTTTTTGTCCGCGCGGGCGAAAAACGGCGGGGGAAAAGCGTTTCGGATCCAGGAGAAGAAACTGAAGACTACTTGGAAGTGGTTTACAGGTAAAACGGTTCAGCCCCATTTCCTGAATGGGACAGAAGCGTTCATGTGTGAAAGTACAAATATATTCCCATAGGGAACCAGTTCTAAAACGGTTCTGTCTGAAATATCATACCAGAAACCATTTGGGAACCGTTCCTGAACCGGAATATATCGCCTGTCTGAAATTCCTCTGAGTGTTTCCCAGAGTGGAAGTCTTAGGACAACTGCCTGGCACCCAAGTCCTGTGAGTCTGGTAGGCACACTGCTATTAATCTGCACCACCACAGTGGCATTATAGTCCTGTGAACATCGAGCGGCAAGAAACCTTTAAAACCAGAAGTTTCCAAGGGAGTGGGAGTCCCTGTACACTAATCAGGAACTCTTTAAAGAGGATGTCATTAATTTAAACGAGCTTCCCCACAGGACAGTTCCCCCATCGCTTCTGATATGCTCCTGCAATGCGCAACTAAAGGACAATGGCAGTAGAGCGAATACGCGTTATACGCATTACAGTGGTGCGTATGCCACTTGCATAGAGGAGAAAGTGCAATTATGGCTGCTGGCCTCTTCGTGACTCCAAATGTGTATACAGCAGAAGCCCATACATGTGCTTTCACCACTGTGGCTTCCGCCTTTTGGAACAGCCTGCCCGAGGAGGTCCAGGGGGCTCCCCCTCTCTCTTGGCTTTCCACAAACTATGCAGAACTGAATTATTCAAGAGGGCTTTTCTGCAGAGGCAAATTAAAGGTACAGGTCAAGGTTTCCCTTTTCTGCAAAAGCCAGTCGAATCCGACTCTAGGGGGCGGTGCTCATCTCCATTTCCAAGCTAAAGAGTCAGCGCTGTCCGAAGACATTTCTGTGGTCATGTGGCCGGCATGACTAAACATCGAGGTACATGGAATGCTGTTACCTTCCCACCAAAGCAGTACCTATTTATCTACTTGCAGTTTCTTGCTTTCAAACGGCTAGGTTGGAAGGAGCTGGGGCCAGAGACGGGAGCTCACCCCGTCACGCGGCACTCAGGTCTTGAACTGCTGAACTACAGACCTTCTGGTCTGCAGCTCAGCATCTTAACCACTTGAGCCACCACAGCCCCCATACCACTGCTACGTATGGCTTATTGTAAGTGCATTCCTATTACATAGCATTTGTATTGCTTAATATGTCACGTTAATACTTAGGCCACGCTTAAGTACCTTCTGGTGGTTCCAAACTTCTAAAACCCTAATGCACTGATTACTGAATGTCCCATTCAGTTGATTATACTGACTCACCACGTGTAATCCACCTTGAGTCCCAGTGAGAAAAGCAGACTACAAATAGCATAAATACATAAATGTCCTGCAATTTTCTCTGGCAAACTCTTCTAGGCACTTAAGCAGAAGTTTTTACATGTTGATTCTAGAAAGTGAACCCTTATTTGATGTTATTGTTCCACTTCCGCCACAAGTAACTATAAAATCTTAGTCTATCAGAATGGTGAGATCCAGGTTCAGAGAGTTCAGAATTAGGGATCTATTGATGAAGGCAGACAGAAGGAGGAGGAGGAGGAAGAGGAGGAGGAGATTGGATTTATACTCCACCCTTCACTACCTGAAGGTGTCTCAAGAGCACTTTACAAACTCCTTTCCCTTCCCCTCCCCACAACAGACACCTTGTGAGGTAGGTGGGGCTGAGAGAGCTCTTTTGAGAACTGCTCTTTCAAGAACAACTCCGAAAGAACTTGTGACTGACCCAAAGTCACACCAGCAGCTGCATGTGGAGGCGTGGGGAATCAAACCCGGTTCTCCCAGATTAGAGTCTGAGCTCCTAACCACTGCACCAAACTGGCTCTCCTAACCACTACACCAAACACACCAAACACACATGCAGCTGCCTTATACTGAACCAGACCATTAGTCCATCAAGTTTCGTATTGCCAGCTCAAGACTGGCAGCGGCTCTCAGGGGGTCTCAGGTAGAGATCTTTCATACCATCTGGTTCTTTTCAACAGGAGATGCCGGGGATGGAACCTGGGGCCTTCTGCATTGCCAAGCAGAGGCTCTTCCACTGAGCCACGGCCACAGCTCACAATGAATTCTTCCGTGGCAGTATGAGCCAAGGCTCCTCCTACCTTTGCAACAGCAGTGACTGACTAACAAGGAATCAAATGCTTCCTCAGCTGTTCGTCTTGCCCCTCTTTCCACACTTCAGGAAGCCTGCATGCTGCTTCTTTTTTTGGCAATTTTTAAAATATGCGCCGTGAAGATTCACTTTTTTAAACCATTTTATTCATCTCAAAAAGGTACCTTTTTTAAAAAAAAAAAGTACAGAATTGCTTCGTGGAGGGGGGGAGGCTTTATAGTAAGGACAAAAAAGAGAAAAGGGGAAAAAACTGAACCTAAAACCTAGAATTCAGAACCTATAAAGGTTAGTCAAGAATAGAAGAGGGCCAACTCTAAAAATCTAATTATGAAACATACAAAAATATACATGTATTTATTCAACACAAATTAAAATAACAAACAAGGGCCCATTCATACCTCATATACAAATGTAAAAACATACAAAGGCTAATGAAATAGACCTGACGCGTTTCGGCCTTTACAGGCCTTCCTCAGAGGTCTAATACAAATAGAACATGTTGGCTGATATGTAAAAATATATACAATCTTACGTATACAGAATATGGAATAAAGACCAGAAAACAATTGTTCCAAAGTTTAACCACTGGGCAAAGAAAAGAAATACAAAAATACAAATGAAGCCTCCAGTGCAATCACATGTCCAGTAGTACTTCTCTCTGGTCAACTATCTATTCTCCTGAGATTGTACAGCCAAATGTGCCCAATGAAATGTTCCTTAAGTTAAAAGTTAAATACATGTATATTTTTGTATGTTTCATAATTAGATTTTTAGGGGAGGCTTTATAGTGACATCACAAGGAGGCCAGCCCATCAGTGCTGTACACAAGTTGTTTCCGCTGCAGACTGGCAGACCCCCCCCCCCCCCCCCCCCCCTCCTCCCAGACTCTAAGAGGAAAGGTACATTTGGACTGAAGGCGGTGAGGCCACGTCCAGAGGAGCCCTGCTGCTCTAAAAGTAAACAGTTCCACAACCTGCTTCTAATACATCTTCTCCTTGTCACACCTTTTATTCCTTGAGCTTGAAACACATGGGCTGCAATACTTAGGGCAGGGGTGTCGAACTCGTTTGTTATGAGGGCCAGATTTGATGTAAATGAGATCTTGTCGGGCTGGGCCATGTGTGTCATAAAATGTAATGCCGGGTTTTTTTAATGTTAAAATAAAAACATGCTTAAAACATTAGCACTCTTGCAATATTTTGTTTATTTAACGGTGTCTGATAACTGACACCTCTTGCTCTGAATTACTGCATCAAAATGTCTGTGCTGTTGCAATCCTGAGTCTGCTGTTCAGGTGTGTATCTGTAAGCTGCAAACCTACGATGACGCAGCAGCAGCAGAACTGGAAGAAGAAGCAGAAGACAGCCAGTTCCACTGCGGGCCTGATAGAAGCCCTCCGGGGGCCTGATCCGGCCCCCGGGTCGCATGTTTGACACCCCTAACTTAGGGGTTTTAGCGATGGCTCTTGCTTGCATCTCCTCTGCCCATCTTCTCTGCTCTTTTTGGAGCTCTCCATGGTCCTTGCTTCCTTTTCCTTTGTTACCTGTCTCCTGCTCATCTGTGTCTGCTACCCACTGCTTGAAGCCTGGACCCCTCTGGGCGCATCACCCACATCCTTCCTTTCATTGTGGCTGAAGTGAGACCAGGGTTGCCAACCTCCAGGTAAGACCTGGAGATCTCTTGGAATTATACCTGATCTCCAGACTACAGAGATCAGTTCCTCTGGAGAAAAGGGCTGCTTTGGTGGGTGGACTCTATGGCGTTGTACACTGCTGAGGTCCCTCTCTCTTCCCCAAAACCTGCCCTCCCCGGGCTCCATCCCCACATCTCCAGGAATTTCCCAACCCAGAGTCAGCAACCGTATGTGAGACACAAGGTCTGGTCGTTCAAGCTGCCATGTGGTTTTAAAGTCTTAAACAGTGATCCTATGCAGCATTACTGATTTCGGTGGGCTCAGACTGGAATAACTGCCAATCAATAGAAGGAGGAGGAAGAGGAAGAGATTGGATTTATACCCTGCCCTTCACTACCCAAAGGAGTCTCAGAGCGGCTTACAAACTCCTTTCCCTTCCCCTCCCCACAACAGACACCCTGTGAGGTGGGTGGGGCTGAGAGAGCTCTTGACAGAAACTGCTCTTTTTCAAGGACAGCTCTTATCAGAACTACGGCTTGCCCAAGGCCGTCCAGCCAGATGTAAGTGGAGGACTGGGGAATCAAACCCGGTTCTCCCAGATTAGAGTCTACGCACAACCACTACACCAAGCTTTAGATAGATCCTATGAACGTTTAAAAAGGTAAAGGTTCCCTTGCTCGAAAGCCAGTCGAGTCCGACTCTAGGGTTGCGGTGCTCATCTCCGTTTCAAAGCCGAAGAGCCAGCGCTATCTGAAGATGTTTCCGTGGTCATGTGGCTGGCATGACTAAACACCAAGGCGCACGGAACGCTGTTACCTTCCCACCGAAGTGGTACCTATTTATCTACTTGCAATTTCTTGCTTTCGAACTGCTAGGTTGGCAGGAGCTGGAACTAGAGACGGGAGCTCACTCCATCATGCGGCACACTCGGGTCTCGAACTGCTGAACTACTGACCTTCCGCAGCCTGCAGTTCAGCGTCTTAACCACTTGAGCCAGCGCAGCTCAGGTGGGCAGCCGTGTTGGTCTGAAGCAGCAGAACAAAGTTTGAGCCCAGTGGGACCTGGAAGACCAACAAAGCTTTATTCAATGTATAACTTTTCGTTTGCCTGCAGCAAAAGCTTATACTGTGAATAAAACTTTGCTGGTCTTCAAGGTGCCACTGGACTCAGATTTTGTTCTCCCACTGCGTTCTGTTCAGCGAGTCTCATTTTGGCATTAAGAGTATATACAGTCAACTACTTAATTCATCAAGTAAATGTTTATGAATGTGAAAGAAACAAGGGTTCTGAAGGGGAAAAATACTTTTTCTACATAGATAGTGTATGTGTGCATCGCAGAAGCTAAGATCTTAGACATTCCTATCTGTGCGAGGCCTCTGTGGGGTCGATCGCTGGCTACTAGCCATGGTGACTGAAGGGAACCTCCACGTTCAGAGGCACTAATCCTCTGAATCCACTGCCAGGAAGCAGCTTTGGGGAAGATCTCAGCCTTTATGTCCTGATGGAAGCGGTTGGTCACTGTGTGAGGCGGTATGCTGTACTACACGGACCACTGGTCTTGCCCAGAAGGACTCTTCTTATGTTCTTGTGAGGAGTGATTTCTTTTCTAAAGTAAAGGTAAAGCTAAAGGTTCCCTTGCTCGAAAGCCAGTCGAATCCGACTCTAGGGTTGCAGTGCTCATCTCCGTTTACAAGCCGAAGAGAGAGCGCTGTCTGAAGACGTTTCCGTGGTCATGTGGCTAAACACCAAGGCGCACGGAACGCTGTTCCCTTCCCACCGAAGTGGTACCTATTTATCTACTTGCAATTTCTTGCTTTCGAACTGCTAGGTTGGCAAAAAGTTTCTCTTCTAAGGGGGTGTTTAACATCTATAAGTACTTTAATTAAAAACAAATCAAAAATTTAAACACTTGTTCCTGGTTATTTAGGTATTTATTAATACAGTTATACCCCCACCTTTCCTCTCGACTCAGTCTGGCTTACAGCAACAGCTAAAACATTACAAGTTAAAACCAAAGTAAAATAAACCCCAAATGTCTCCCTCCCCCCCCCAAAAAGAGAACTCCCCCTCTAAAAGATTTAACTACAGGCACCCATTTTGTGGCCATTTAAAGGGTTTAACAAATTAATGTAATAGACCCATTGAATAACCATTCCATTCCTAACTGTATCACACCCATATTATTATTACTGTTTTAAAATAATAATTATATCCCACCTTATCAGCAAAATGCTCCCAAGGAAGCTTCCGACAATTTTAAAAAAATACAAAACCCAAAACATGATAAATAACTGAAGAAAAACTCGCCAAAAGCCAACAGAATAAAACTGTTACAAGATGCTCAATATACACCCAGCAGGGATCGGTAAAAAAAATCCAACTCATAGCGATCAATAAAACTACACACAATTTTTTAAGAAGAAGAAGAAGAAAAGATTGGATTTATACCCAGCCCTTCACTACCCAAAGGTGTCTTAGAGCGGCTTACAAACTCCTTTCCATTCCCCTCCCCACAACAGACACCCTGCGAGGTAGGTGGGGCTGAGAGAGCTCTGACAGAAACTGCTCTTTTTTCAAGAACAGCTCTTATCAGAACTACGGCTTGCCCAAGGTCATCCAGCCAGTGGAGGAATGGGGAATCAAACCTGGTTCTCCAAGATTAGAGTCCGCACACTTGACCACTACACCAAACTTTAAATTCAAAGGTTCTGGGTCTAGTTCCACCTGCTGGTAGCAATACTGATCAAAAACCAAATGTAAAGAAAACAGTCATGAGAGTCTGACCCACAAATCAGGCAGTCAACAAGACTTCCAAAGAAAATGCTTTCTGTATTTTATTGTCAACAAGCACAACAACACAATGAACAAATTCCTTCAAATCATAAGAAAATCCTCGTGTAAAAATACATCAATGTCGTCTCTCGATTATATAACGACGTTCAAGATTGGATCTTCCTCAGGAAATATTAGAGTAGTACAAAAGCTCTCACGCTCATAAAGTGCTTTACAAAAAAAATCAGGAAAGATAATACATTTAGATAGGACGCTGATCTCAATAAGTATTCTGGCTCAAATATGCTGCTAGGCTTCTGATGGATCCCAGATGCTTGTGATTGGTCATGATCATCCACATTTGTCTTCTAGCAATAATGATCAGCCATGCTTCCCAGTCGGCACTAGTAACTGCTGGGTAAATCCTAAGAACATAAGAACATAAGAGACGCCAATGTTGGATCAGGCCAAAGGCCCATCCAGTCCAACACTCTGTATCACACAGTGGCCAGAAATACCAGGTGCCATCAGGAGGTCCACCAGTGGGGCCAGGACACTAGAAGCCCTCCCACTGTTGACCCCCCCCCCCAAGCACCAAGAAGACAGAGCATCCCTTGCCCCAGAGTCCCTATCTATACCTTGTGGCTAATAGCCACTGATGGACCTCTGCCCCATATGTTTATCTAATTCCCTCTTGAAGGCGTCCATGCTTGTAGCCGCCACCACTTCCTGTGTCAGTGAATTCCATGTGTTAATCACTCTTTGGGTGAAGAAGGACTTCCTTTTATCCGTTCTAACCCGACCGGCCCATGAGTTCTTGTATTGTGAAGAAAAGAGAAAAGAGTTTGTGCGCTTGGTTCGCTGAGCTTGTATAGCCTTTATAGGACCACCAGTTCTCTTGAAAAATAACCAGGTATTAGTCGTAAACCTCATTCCTGATGCATGCTGATGTACATCCACAATGATGCAGAAACAGGTGGGGATGGAGACGTAAAGCTTAGCCAGCACAACCCCTGGCGTCATATGCTGTGGTGTTGCAGAAATGCAAACCCCAAAAGGCCTTTCCAGAAGCAAACCAAGGAATGGCTTGCATTGGATCCCTAGTACTTGCATTTTTATTTGAAGCAAGGGAAAAGCTAGGTCAGATCGGAATCCAGAAACAGGCCCAATGGAATCCAGTCTACTGTAATCTTATTGTTACCTAGCTAGTCAAACAGAGACACTGTGGGTGAGAAAAGTCACATGATTCGTGTCACGGTTCCATTAATCAGCAGACAAAGACGACATGCTGACTCAATCGTATTCCCTCGATTTCCTTTCTTTCATGGTGCAGGCAGTTACTCATAAGAACTTTGCAGGTATAAACACAGGAGCGGTAATCCGGGGGGCCTGTTTCCAAGACAGAGAGGGCAAGTTAGTTGCACTTCAGAAGGGGAACAGGCAGCATAGTCCTTTTCTTCAAAATGCAACTTCAGAAGCCCTCTCTGTGCTTCACTCTCCACCAGGAAGTCTCCTGCTCTCCAAGAAGAGGAGGAAGCCGTATCAAAACGGCTGTGGCTCCTGCGCTGACGAGAGATGCAAACTACACATGATGTACGTGGCTCAACCGAAAGGCTGCTTCAAAAACTAAGCAAGGAATGCCAGGTAGGCTTTTAAAATCATCCGGAGAGAGTTATTTACTAACCCATAAAGCCTTCATTCCAGATTGACCTTTCTTCGAGGATCTCTAAACTACCGTTTCAGCCAAAGACATTTTGAGAAGCCGTCCGTTCTTCCGAGAAAGCAGTTTACACTTCAAATTCTTATTTGACAAATTTGTTAGTACCTTGCCAGGGGGAGGGGGGGGGAGGATTACTTGTTTCTGCTCATCCCTGAATAACTGCAGAAGAAAGGCTCATTTAAAAACACACACGCACGTGCCAAAATGGGGATCATATTATAGCTAATTCAGATTCTAGTTTAAATTCTAAACACCAAACTAGTTTTCAAATAAAATGAGCCACAGGACTATAAAGGTAAAGGTTTCCCTTGCTCGAAAGCTAGTCGAATCCGACTCTAGGGAGCAGTGTTCACCTCCATTTCCAAGTCGAAGAGCCAGTGCTGTCCCAAGACATTTCTGTGGTCATGTGGCCAGCATGACTAAAAACCAAGGTGCACGGAACGCTGTTACCTTCCCACCAAAATGATGCCTATTTATCTACTTGCAATTTTTTACTGTTGAACTGCTAGACTGGCAGGAGCTGGGGCCAGAGACGGGAGCTCACTCCGTCATGCAGCACTCGAGTCTCGAACTGCCGAACTACAGACCTTCCAGTCTGCAGCTCAGCGTCTTAACCTCTGAGCCACTCTAGAAATCTTTGAAGCTGGATGTTAGTCAACAGACTCTGAGCTTGAAGCATTTTACACACACGCACACACACCCAAATGCACACACCTTCAATTCAAAATCAGGCTGCGAGGAAAGAGTTTCATGTCGCAGAGCACAGCATGGTAGAAAGGGAGATGCTTTCAGGTCCGCCTCTCCCCCAGCGACACTTCTTTTCACATCCCCGGCCTCCCACTACATATCTGAATGGAGCAGACCAATGAATGAACTACATGGCTGCCTCCTGAAACCAGGCTTGCAAAAAGACACTTGGCTGGGGTAACTAAGCATCACCCCCAGGAGACCAGGAAACGGATGTCTCCAGGTTCCATTCGAGGGGCTAGTTTTGGCTTGGAAAGCCCATGATGATCTAGGCCCCATGCACTGGAAGGAATGTGTCTCCTAGATCAGTATGATCTCTTTGGTCCTCCCAGCATGCTTTGCTCTCCATCCCTTCTCTGAAGGAGGTCAGAACTGTCTGAGTGCAAATGAGGGCTTTTCCTATGGCATCATCCCCAACTTGTGAACCATTTTTTAAAAAAAGTAGGACCCAACTACATAGCTCTTTTCATTGGGGGGAAAACACTTGGAAGGGTTCTGTTGTTGTTTTTCAGCTGAAGGATGGCAGGCGTTGAGATCCCCTTGCTCTGACACTCTTGCCAAACAACAAACACAACCGCATTAGGACTCAACGGGTCCCTCGGTTCCTTTCGTTCTTCACCCTTGCTTGACAAACGCTCCCCGTTCACCCCGCTCCTCCACCCAACTGCTTCCCCTGTGAAGATGTCAGAAGGAAACAGGAGATGCCTCGTTGGGTCCCAAACGTCCTCCGAAAAGAAAAGTGTTTGCTTGGAGAACAGCTATTGCCGACGTTGATTTCCATGGTCTGTTACCCGAAGCCTCTTTGCTCCCCCCCCCCAGTTGTGCCATACGCCTTGCGAGAGCCGTCTCCAAAGATAATAAGATTTCCCCTCTGTGGGGTCGTTTACGCTCTGGCATCTTCTGTCAGCGCTGCCACTTGAGAACTTCTGCATGGAGACTTAGTTTGTTGTGCGGTAATTTATAAACGGGGGGGACGACAAATGAGGATACTTTAAAAAGCGGTTTAGCTTTCCCTGTTTTATTATTTATCAAAATAACACCCTAGTTTCTCTTCCCCGGAGTTTGTGTTTACATTAGGGCTGTGTACAGATGTGGAATGCAGGGGAGGCACTTCCCTTTTTTATAGTGCCAGACAAGGCTCCTGTTCTTTTCTTTTCCTTTTCTTTTGTGTGAGCGCTGTGCTGGAAAGCACTTTGGGACCCAGGCCTAGAACAGTTTCATCGGTCATTTGGACCAAATCAAGGCTGTGGCTGCTAAATATAAAGCCAGGGAGGGAGTGCTTATCGGGCCACACGGCACAGCATTTGTACCGTACTCCGTGCAAACTGATAAAAGTTTTCAAGGCTAAGAGATACCCTAAGCCAGTGTGGTGTAGCGGTTAGAATGTCAGACTAGGATCTGGGAGACCTTGATGCTAGGGATGCCGGCCTCCTCGTGGGACCTGGGGATACCCCAAAATTACAGCTCATCTCCAGATGACGGGGATCCGTTCCTCTGGAGAGAATGGCTGCTTTGGAGGGGGGACTCTATGGCATCGTACCTAGGGTTGCCAGGCCTGATCGACTTACCGGCGGGGGAGCGTTGCACGGGTCCGGAAGTGACGTGCTACATCGATCACGTTGGGGGCGTGGCCCCAATCGTCGGGGGGGGAACCATAGAGCTTTCCCTCCGACGACTGGGGCCACGCCCCCAACGTGATCAACGTGGTCGCGTCACCTCTGGTGACGCAGCCACGCTGCGCTTCGGGGGGCAGAGTCCCCCCCGGGGCCCGATTTGGTGGCCGCAGAAATCGGGCCTCCAAAGCGGGGGGTTACCCGCCCCCACTTGGCAGCCCTAACTGTACCCCGCTGAGATCTCTGTCCTCCCCAGGCTCCATCCCCAAATCTCAAGGAGTTTTCCAACCTGGATCTGACTCCGCTACCCCCCCCAATCCCCCGCCAGCAGCTGGGAGGGACCTGACAACCCTGCTCAGTTCAAATACCCACTCTGCCATGGAAGCTCACTAGGTGACCCCGGGACAGTCACAAACTCTCAACCTAACCTACCTCACAAGGAGGACAGTGGAGAGGAGGACAACGTCAGCTGTTTTGGGGGCCCCAAGGGGGTGAAACGGTTCAAAAGAAGGAAATAAATACATAGGGAGGGCAAAGGTACTAACCCTAGAAATCACAGAAACCGGGAAACTAAATCACCGAGACAAAAGGCTGATTTAAACCACTAATTTCAATTAAAAAATATAAATGTATTACAAGTGGGAACCTGCGAGACTCGCAGGGCGGGATCTCTAAACACCAAGGGCCCAATTTATTGCAGGGCTTTTTGCAGGAGATCTTCTCAGTGTATGGGTCGCCGGGGATGAGTTGCCAATGGGCTCCGACACCCCCCTCTCGTCCCTGACGCCTCATGTTCCTCTCCGGCCTACTCCCACCCGTGTGGGCCTGGGGGCTGCCGCTGGAACTGCTACCCGTGCGTCGGGTCTGCACAGCACCTGGCACAAGGCTGGGAGAGACACAGGCCTTCCCTCAGCCCCGCTCAGTCCCTGGCAGTTTGGACTGGCAGCTGTCACCATCAATTCTGCAGCCCGAGTTGGACCAAGCAGCCACTGCCAGGGTGTGCCAGCTGTTGTTGTGTGCTACCGGCCCAAGCAAGGAGGAGCAAGTGGGTGGGACTCGGCAGAGGAAGACGGCCGCTGCGGCCCCAGCGTGAAGGTGACCGGCAGGTGGCACAGCAAGGGGTGCCGGGGAGCGCAAAGCCTGCCGATCAGGCTGCCGCCTCTAGCCAGGACTCTTCTCTTGCCCAGAACTTTGTCCCCGGAAGAAGCGCCCCCCCCATCTGCAATCTCAATGGTGGGGGAGGGTGGGTTTCATTCTCTCACCTACTCACAGCTAGTGCTGCCACTTCAGCGGCCTTTCCGAAGGCTTCAGGCAGCTATACGTATTGGCAGGTAAGGCCAGGTTGACGGTTAGAATATAGATTTAGATATTTCCCTAAACCAGAGCCTTCATACAATCTCAGACAGCAATCTCAACCTGAAAATTGGGACCATTTTAAAGATGCTATAGGGTACACGTTTCACATTTATAATTAACAAGAAAATAGACCCGCGAAACTCGCGCGCGGCGGGGGCGGAGCTGCAAACTCAGCAGGCGTAGGAGGAACCAGCAGGAGCAGGTAAGCTCTCCACTCCCCCCATCCCACTGGTTCCTCCGTCTCCTCATGAGCAGGGGACGCTCTGTCACTTTTGGGGGGATTTAAGTATCCCCCCGATATTTTAAAAAACTTTTTAGATTTTTGTGCACACCTGGGGACCGCCCCACGTGTGCACAAAACTCTCCCTCCCTCCCGGGTGCCCCCGGTGCACGGATTTAGCTATCCGCACACCAGGGGGCGACTTCGGTATTAGTATATAGATGTACTGAGCAAACTGCAGAGGCAGTGTCTAGGGGGAAGAACTACTTACTTTATTTATACCCTGTTGCTTTCTCAGCAATGGGGACCCATATTATTCTCCCCTCCTCCATTTTATCCTCACAACAACCTTGTGAGGTAGGTCTCCCAGGTCCTACTCTGACACTCTAATCACTGCGCCAGACTGGCTCTCTATAGGAGCAAAAGGTGACACAGATGGATCACTTGTTGACTCTGAGGTGCCTTGGTGATCCTTGACTTCCAGACATAATATAAGTGCATGCAGGGCTATTTTTGGGCAGGAACGCACAGGAACGGAGTTCCGGCTGGCTCCCATGTTGGCCACGCCCAGCAGGAACTCATTAGCATAATAGGCCACACCCAACAGCAGAAACTCATTAGGATTGGCTACATTAGGGGTGTGTAGACTAACATGCAAAGGAGTTCCTGCTACAAGAAAAGGCCCTGGGTTTTGACAACAAACAAGGTAAACAGAATAAGAAGCAAAAGGTGGGTGTGGCTGGATAACCACACTTCTGGTAACATGGGGGTGTGGCCTGATGTGCTAATGAGCTGTGCTGTCATGGGTGTGGCCTATTATGCTAATGTGTTCCTGCTGGGCTTTTTCTACAAAAAGAGCCCTGAGTGCATGTACTACTGGACTATATACACGCTTTTGTGAGCCGCCCTGAGCCTGTTTGCAGGATGGGTGGGGTATAAATATAATAAATAATAAATAAATAAATAAATAATATATAATGACTGAACTGTTTATCACTGAATTTTTTTCTTTGCAAAGAAACCACCTTTCATTGGAAAGTAATACATTCAGTCTTTAAGATTAAATGTTTGTAATCAAATCCAGATTTCATTTTCAACCAAATTGTCATAGCTGGCTGCTTATGACTGCTGCAACTTTTTTTAAAAAGATCAAATTAATTTTTAATTACTGATTTTTATACACCTTGGTATCAATACTGCTTCCCACCTAAGCATCAGCTTCTCTCCCCCATTTTTGGTTCAGCTAATGGCACTTCTGTTAAGGTGTATGGAAAGTGTGCTGTCTGTAATTTGTCAGCAATTCCAATCCAAATGGACAGGGGGGGGGGGCGCGGCGGCACGGACAATGGAAAAGGAGGCTTGAGTTACAGGAAAGTTTAAGATGGCAGATTTAGGGGGAAGCCTCTACTTCAATATGTGTGAGGATTCTGAATGCAGGAAAGAGGCAGAGATGATGGGAACCTGCAATACTTCAGTTGGCTTTACAGCTCTACTGGAGGGGATATCGAGGCAACTGCTGGTGAAGAGATTTTGGTAGATAAGCTGGGGATGGCTGGCACACGGGAGGTTGGACGGTCAGTATTTTTAAAAGCTAACCAGTGGCTGTACTATTGGCACCCTCCTCCCCAACTAAAACTGGCTGGCCTGGTCTTTTCGGATCTGGGAAGCTAAGAGGGGTAAGACCAGGGCTATTTTTGGGCAGGAACGCACAGGAACGGAGTTCCGGCTGGCTCCTGAGTTGGCCACGCCCAGCAGGAACTCATTAGCATAATAGGACACACCCAACAGCAGAAACTCATTAGGATTGGCTACATTAGGGGTGTGTGGCCTAACATGCAAAGAAGTTCCTGCTACAAAAAAAACCCCCAGGGTTTTGACAACAAAGTAAACAGAAAAAGAAGCAAAAGGTGGGTGTGGCTGGATGACCACACTTCTGGTAACATGGGTGTGTGTGGCCTAATATGCCAATAAGCTGTGCTATCAGGGGTGTGGCCTAATATGCTAATGAGTTCCTGCTGTTGGGTGTGGCCTATTATGCTAATGAGTTCCTGCTGGCCTTTTTCTACGAAAAAAGCCCTGGGTAAGGCCCCGGTCAGTGCCTGGATGGAGACCACCACGGAAGTCCAGGGTTGCTATGTGGAGGAAGACAGTGACAATCCACGGCCTTGTATTAGATCCACCGAAGCAGGTTTACACTCTTCTCCCCCAGTGTAGCGGCAGAAAAGAGCAAGAGTCCAGTAGCGCCTTAAAGACTAACAACATTTGTGGCAGGGTATCAGCTTTTGTGAGTCGCTGCTCGCTTTCGTGAGTTGCTGCTCACTGCTCACGAAAGCTCCTCCCCTGCCACAAGTTTGATTAGTCTTTAAGGTGCTTTTGTTGTTCAGTCGCACAGTCGAGTCTGACTCTTCGCGACCCCATGGACCAGCTCCCACCAGGCCTTCCTGTCTTCCGCCGTCCTCTGAAGTTGGCTCAATTTCATGTTCGTTGCATCGATGGCACTGTCTAACCATCTCATCCTTTGCCATCCCCGTCTTCTTTGACCTTCAATCTTTCCCAGCATCAGGGTCTTCCCCAGTGAGTGCTCCCTTCTCATTTGGTGGCCAAAGTATTTGAGCTTCAGTTTCAGTCTCTGGCCTTCCAGGGAACAGTCAGGGTTGATTTCTTTTAGGATTGACTGATTTGATCTCCTTGCAGTCCAAGGGACTCTCAAGAGTCTTCTCCAGCACCATAGTTCAAAAGAATCTATTCTTCGGCGCTCGGCCTTCCTTATAGTCCAACTCTCGCAGCCATACATGACTACTGGGAATACCATTGCTTTGACCATGTGGACTTTTGTTGGCAGGGTGATGCCTCTACTTTTTATCATGCTGCTACTGGGCCCTTATTCTCTTCTACTGCTACAGACAGACTGACACGGCTACCCGTCTTGAACTATCTTCCCCCAATGTAGAAACAGAGAGCACACAGCATCACCGGGGCAACTTGTGCAGATTCACACTGTTACATCATCCGTCTGGCTTCACACCTCTTTTGAAAGGAGCCGTTTCCTGCAGTGTCTCTGGAGAGCTGAACTGACACAGGAAAAGTTGCAACTTAGTTGTGTGGGACCAGTGCGAGATGAAGAAGAAGGACTCAGGATATGTGGAAATGGCTCCAGTAACCTCACCCAAACACTCGGGAGGTCATGCCTCATGGCCGTGTCTTCATAACATGCCTGCTGCGTTCCAGTAACTTGCTAACCACAATCTGCCCAAATTAGGGAACCGTTTACAAAATCTTTCTTCCGGAGATTTCTTAACTGCTGTTGCTGTGGAAGGATAAATAGCACAATGAGTCGTAAACCTCTTCCTCCAAATGAACTGGACACTGTTAGACCTGCAGAATTTTCTAATTTTTACCAGTTTTCTGAGGACAGTACAAGAACCAAGCATTTGCCCAAGGAAGTCCTATCACCGACGAGTGAGAAAGCCACGGACTCCATTAGCCTGAATGCTTGTAAGCGTTCTTAATAAATCAGTGTAATTAATCTAGCAGTATGTAGGTCTCTGCGTAGGTTAATTCCCCACTCTCTTCATCCTTCTCAGTGGAAACAGTCACGAGCATATTTCCTAATACTAAGGATGTGTGAGCACTTGCCTTTTCAGACGGGAGTAGATTACTCCTAAAGAGGCTCACTAGCTAAGTAACCTCACTGCTCATTGCATACTTCAGTGGCAATAAATGACTCCTGTTCCGCTGAGTTTTTATCCTCAGGCTGAGAAAAGGTTGTTCACCCATATACCCTTTCTCTGAGAAAAGAAGGCTACCAGGGGGGGCGGCACTTTTCAAAAGGATATTCCACCCAACTACTTGTTCCCAAAAGGTCGGAAGCCTTTACATGCTACTCTCAAACTGCTCGCTGCTGCTTCTTTCAGCTAGTCCTGTGGGAAGCGGCAGGTCAGTTCCCGCTGCACCTTCCAACCCATCTGCTGCAGATGCTTCCATGACAGGAGTGCCTCCAGCGGCACTTCCAGCAAACTTTGAGAAAAGAAAAATATGTATTTACACGCTCACTGTATTTACACCTTGCTTTTTCACCAGATGGGCTCCCAAAGTAGTTTGCAACTGAAATTCATCATCATTATAGCTAATTCTGAACTGGGTCCTGGAGTGTGGATCAAAAAATCCACACTACGGGGCTAGGAACAGATAGGAAGGGGAAATTTTCTACAAACCTGAGAGAAGTTCCAAATTTGCAGAGAAACCCAAAATGTAAAGAAAATACACTGGGGGTTAAAAATCCCAGATAATAGAAACAGTATCTATAGCTTTAAGAGATGAACGTCCAGTGAGATCTTCCCAGATTACATTCTGAGACTTCAGAGGCCACTTTGGGGGTTACTAGGTAACCACAAGAATATTGCCAAGCCTTCCAAGCCTTGGTTTCTATCAGTCAAAAGCAGGGAGGAAACTGAAAAGGGTAAAAGATGGAAGGGATGGAAGGAAGCAGGGAAAAGACAGAGAAGAAGAAGAAGTTGAAGGGGAATAATGAGAGAATGTAGCTAGATGTGTGGGAGAAGAAAAAGAGAGAGACTGCCAAAGAAGGGAAGTAGGGAAAATTGGACTATGGGGGGCTAGCAAACATCTGTTTTGGGGTGAAGGGAAGGAAGTAGGGGAAGCGGAGAGGCTATGGGAGATGCCAGGGGGAGAGAAACAGGAAATAGAGTAGGGCGGAACTTACAGGGAAAATGAGATGCCCCCATGAGTTCCCCACTTGTAATATATCAAACATGTGTGTAACTGATTGAAGAGGTAGGAGATGGCTGTTATTCCTCTAGCTTAATTCTGTCCCCTTGCATTTTGAGTTCTTCCTGGTCAGCTTCTACCTTCTATTAATTTTTAATTAAAATCAGTTGCTGAGATACAAAGTTCCATTTTTTTCCTACACAGTGATAAAAACGCTTCATCAAATACTGCAGCATCTGTTGCAGCCTGGCAGAGTGTGGAGAAGCTGTAATTGTCATTTGCTACTGATGATGGGGGGGGGGATGTCCCAGATGTTAGTCTCCCACTTTCATTCCCCTCTTCCAGCTACTGGTGGCCTTCCAACAGCTGGGTCCTTCTGGAAGCATGCCCAACAGACTGGGCAGCACAGAGGACCAGAACACAAGCTTACAATATTTCAATGTGAACGTACCCAGGGATCCACCAAGGTTTAGGGATGCTGCACATTTTGGGGAGGGGGGGATGCAATCAGCATTCAAACTTATTTCGTTCACAGCGCCTGTTCTGCATCACATCGAGCACGCACGTCATCGACTGAACAATTTGCCTGCGATTCAAAACCAACGGGATTGCATTTGCACAGTGGCATCATGAGACATGCCGAATAGCCACTGCAGATGCACTGACAATTTACTAGCTTGTTTGGATTAGGGTATGCCCCAGAGTCACTGCAGGCAGGGAATGAATGGGCAGATAAATGAGCTATGACAAAAGAGACACAACCAACCCCAGATGCCATGTTCCCTTACGCAAACCCCACTAAGACCAAATCAGGGCTCTTTTTGTAGAAAAAGCCCAGCAGGAACTCATTAGCATATTGGGCCACACCCCTGACAGCACAGCTCATTAGCACATTAGGCCACACCCCCATGTTACCAGACGTGTGGTCATCCAGCCACACCCACCTTTTGCTTCTTATTCTGCTTACCTTGTTTGTTGTCAAAACCCAGGGCTTTTTTGTAGCAGGAACTCCTTTGCATGTTAGGCCACACACCCCGTAACATAGCCAATCCTTATGAGTTTCTGCTGTTGGGTGTGGCCTATTATGCTAATGAGTTCCTGCTGGGCGTGGCCAACTCGGGAGCCAGCCGGAACTCCGTTCCTGTGCGTTCCTGCCCAAAAATAGCCCTGGTTAAGATACCAGCAGATAATAGAACTTAGACTCATTATTTATAAACAGAACGCCTTGTTTACCTAAGCTGGCTGGAAAATCTCAGATGGCAGATGGGATACCTGTCACAAATCTCCCCGCATGTTAACTAAAACACTTCCCAATGAGATCATTAAAATATGCAAACTGGCTTTGATTCATGACAAATTTCCAAACCAGTCCTGCCACACTGAATAAGCTTCCCACCCATGTTTTGTATCTATACACCAAAAATAAAAAAAGACCAAAGCAAAAAGGGGGAAATGATGCAAGGAAAGGACCAGAGATGCAGGTTTCTTTCCTCTTTGACGTTCCAAAGAGGTGAGATGAGCAAGAATACAGAAGGAGAGCAAGAAAAGGCTATTCAGCTACTGCGGTTATGGCCGTAACTGCAGGTCTACTACCTACTGCTAAGTAAAATGGGAGATGGAATTATAAACGCGGCAAAACGGCTGTGTTGGTCACACAGAAATAAAAGAGCTTTAGATCAGTAGAACAGTAGTCATAGGATGTAAGAGTGGCAGAAGCACTAATCTTTGCCTAAAAACAAATCCAACATTCAGCTGAGATATTAAGAACTTCTCACCACCTTCTCAGACTGAATACTCAGTCTGAATTGGGGAGGGGCTGTGGCTCACTGGCAGATCATCTACCTGGCATGCAGAAAGAGCCAGGTTCAATCCTTGGCATCTCCAGTTAAAAGGATCGGGTAGGAGGTGATGTGAAAGACCTCAGCCTGAGACCCTGGAGAGCCGCTGCCAGTCTGAGTAGACAATATTGACTTTGATGAACCAAGGGTCTGATTCAGTAGAAGGCAGCTTCATGTGTTCAATTAAGAAAAGTACAAGTAAACTCATAAAACTGCAACATTGTTGAACAACTGGCTATGTGAAAAGTCCTGCACCCTGGTTGCTTGTTGACTTCAACTGGATCTTAGCAGTGTCCAGGGATCATTTCGTAGAAAAAGAGGTGCAGGGGCTCATTAGCATAACTCATTAGCATAACTCATTTGCATATGCCACACCCCCTGACATCACCGGAAGTGGTTCAGAAGGCAACATCCACCGCTCAGGCTCCATTGGACTGTTTTGGATTGCTAGCTATTGGGGGGGGGGCGGAGCGTGCAGATCTGTCCTCACAGAGGAGGGAGAGCTTGTACCTGAATAAAACTTGGTCTTAAAGGTGCCACTGGACTGTTTTGGATCGGGGGGCCGGGGAGGCTCTGCAACTTACCTGGCTGCTTCTTGCTCTGACTGAGGGCTGCTGGGAGCAGGGGGTGGGGCTTGTTGCATGTGCCCGCCCCCTGGGCTATTTACTGCCAGAGCTCCGCTCCTGTGCGCTCCTGCAGGAAATGACCCCTGGCAGTGTCTCCAGATGATAAAAAGATTACTATTTTTAGAATGATACGCTATCAACTCAAATTATTGGACTATCCTGTTTAATGCAGCAGAGGAGGAGATGGAAACGGATAGGGTGCTGTGTTGTTGTTTTACTCCATCAGGACAACCACCCAAAAGTAGAGATTCAGGCGATGTCGTTCAAATTGCCCCATCCTCACCAAGCCTCTCTCCCAGCCCCGGTCAGACCCCACACAATTTGGCATCTGTGCCAGGAAGGTAAAACGGAGCTTTAAGCAATTTTAACCACCCTGTGGGCAATATTTTCTGCTTCAACATGAGATCAAATCACAGCTCTGCTTTTCACTCTTTCGTCAATCTTAATTCTCCAAATATAAAATGGGGATGATGATGATGATGATAATAGGTAGGTAGGTAGGTAGGTAGGTAGGTAGGTAGGTAGATAGATAGATAGATAGATAGATAGATAGATAGATAGATAGATAGATAGATAGATAGATAGATAGATAGATAGATAGATAGATAGATAGATAGACGTTTGAAGAAGACCGGGGATGCTGTTGGAAGTCAAAGACTTGAATGATCTGAATGTTCTTATAAGAAGTACAAATCTAATATGTTGAGTTTTCCTGCAACAATATAGTTTACCGGGTTTGATTCCCCACTCCTCCACTTGCACCTGCTGGATGACCTTGGGCAAGCCATAGTTCTGGCTCAGCTGTTCTTGAAAAAGAGCAGTTTCTGTCAGAGCTCTCTCAGCTCCACCTACCTCATAGGGTGTCTGTTGTGAGGAGGGGAAGAGACTCTGAGACTCCTTTGGGTAGTGAAGGGCAGGGTATAAATCCAATCTCCTCCTCTTCTTCTCCTTCTCCTTCTTCTTCTCATTTTCATTTAAGAAAAGCCAAAGTTCTTCATCTATTCCTCTAACTGCACAGATTTCCCTTGGAGGTCTTTCTCCAAGTCCCATCCAGCATCGGAAACAAAGAAGGTGGCATCTAGATAAGGTCTTTTTGCACGCTGTGTCCCATCTTTGAAACATTATTTGTCCACAAGGATACGTGGTACCCTCAAGATTGATATTTATAGTACAATCCTAGGAACACTGTCCTGGGAGAGAGCCCCACTGAATAGGCCTGAGTAGGACCGAGTAGACCTGCTCGGGATGGCACTCTTAAACACTAGTCAAAGGCCCTTCATGGTTTTGGTTCACTTTTCCATCTGGTATGTTTTTAATAGATGTTGAAGCATGGAGTTTCCTGCCTACTGTTGATCTTTTAGATAACATTATGCTTTAAATTTCAACCTTCTGAATTGTTTTGAAACTTCCCTTCACTAGCCGCTTTGCACAAATGATATTTGGGGAAGTGGGATACAAAAACATTTTAAAAACTGTGGACCTTTCAATGTACTGTTTTATTTTTATCGCCTTGACAACTCAATTCCGGATTTAGGTCGTGACCCAGTTTGTCTGACCCGCACAGCAGCCTCGACCTTCTCATTTGCTAAGCCAGACTAAGTAGCTCCAAAGAGACAGGGTGTTTTTTTTTTCAGCCTCTGTTGCTCTCTTCGGAACCAATGTATTTACTCTGAGGTTCAGAGCCTTCAGGATCTTCAGAAATATTAGCTGACTTCATGGGCTACTTACCTTGTCTTGGTCTAGTACCTCTGAAATCCCATAGGATGTAGGTTTAAGCATATTTTTAATAGTAAAAAAAACATTTTACTGTAGGAGGCAAAAGGTTTGGTGGTCGAAAGTGCCATTAAGTCGCAGCCAATTTATGGTAACCCCATAGGGTTTTCGAGGCACGAGACAGACAGAGGTGGTCAGTCACCATTGCCTGCCTCTACATCGCAACCCTGAACGTCTCCTTGGTGGTCTCCCACCCAAGACCTAACCTGACCGACCCTGATTACTCCTGAGATCTGACAAGATTGGGCCATTCAAGTTAAGGCATATAAGATTTAGAGTGCCAATAAGGTACAGGTAAGTCAAAAACTGTTATGCAACAGTCTAAAAGCCAGTATGGTACCATGGTCAGAGTGCAAGCCACGGTCTGGGCAACCCACCCAGGTTCATACTCCCATTCTGCCATAAAGCTAAGTGGGTCACCTTGGGCCAGGTGCACTCTTTCATAGAAGGAGGAGGAGGAGGAAGAGGAGATTGGATTTATACCCCACCCTTCACTCAGAGTCTCAGAGCGACTTACGATGGGCCTGCTGCTGCAGCCAACCCAGCCTTGGATGCATCTATGAAGAGACAGTGATAGGCGTCATCTCTCCTTATATATAATTCAATAGTGGGTGCCAAAGTTCTAATTCTAAAATGCACTCCCTTAGTGTATGGCTGATGGCACTGCTCCTCAGCATATATCGCCACCAATCAGAAGGCAAAGCCCGGGTCCCGCCCACACCACAACTGCTGCGACAACCTGGTCTTTTGCATATGGAAGCTGATTGGACTTCAGTCCATTCCACACCTCAAACTCCCCCCCCCCACAAGGCAGTTGGAATTTTCAGTTGCATAACATACCTCATAGGGGAGAGGAGAATGGGTAACAATGGTTACCACTCTCCAGGTGAGGGCTACAGATAACTCAAACATACAAATGCTCTTCAGGTAGCAGAGATCAGTCCCTCTGGAGAAAACAGTGAACTCTGTCATTAAACCCTGCTGAGGTCGCCACAGGAAACTGACACTGTTTGCCCAAAGCCAGAGCACTCTCCCAGAGCCTCTTTCTAGATCCCGTTGTATTTATTTCTGCAACGGGCATTATTTCTAGTTCTGACTAAATGAGGACACTGGGTCAGAATGGACCAAGCATGGATTTAACTCCAATCCCGAGGGTTTCCTGAGTGCATCTTTTCACACAGGTCAATAACTTGCCATTCATTTCTACGTGGCAAAGTGAAGCACTGGGAAGCATCCCTGGAGCAAAGACAAACTCTGCTCTGTGGATGGCCTGATTCCCCTGCGGACAGGGATCCCACCAGCAGCGCGGTGTGTCCCTGCGTTTAGCACACACGGACGGCACTCCGCATTCACAGAGCGCCGAGTCCTTCCTCCACTTGCAGCCGGCAAAGCACAATGACAGGCATTTTGCAGATTCTTACCTCTTAATGCAGTTTCCGGCCCAGATCTGGAATGCCCCTGCTAGCTCAGTCTCGTCCAATCTCAGAAGCTAAGCAGGGTCAGTCCTGGTTAGTATCTGGGTGGGAGCCCACCAAGGAGACCCGAGGATTATTACGCAGAGGCAGGCCATGGCGAGCCGCCTCTGTTCCTCTCTTGCCTTGGAAACCCTACAGGGGTCTCTGTGAGTCTCTGTGAGTCAGCAGTGACTTGATAGCATTGATAGCATTGTCTACTGGAGTTCTGACAAGGATGCCTGTTGGAATTGCAAGTTGCTTACACTTCAGTCATTACAGAGTTAAATGTTGTTTGTTAGGAAACAGGATGTTACCATTACATAATGAAATCAACGGCGGGAAAGTTTGTGGGTGTTGTTTATCCTAATGAAGTGAAATGCTTTGATCTAGCATTAATGTATTCACAAGGTTTATGGCGCTTTGTGTGAACCAGAGTGGAAGTTCTCCTCTAGAAGCCAAGACAGTTAGAAAGATGTAGCTGTTAGCATACAGTACTGAAAGTAACTGCAAGTATGTAACCTTTTGTTTTATTTCTTTTATCCAAAGTACCTTACCCACGTTTTATTTTGTTTTCATAGTAAAGACAAGAAAGGGGACCCGCGAAACTCGCGGGGGGTGGGTGGGGGAGCTCCCCGCAGAGCAGGCAGAGGAGGAAGCAGCAGCAGCAGGTAAGCTTCCCCCCATCCCGCCGATTCCTGCCCCCACATCTCCTCCACCCCCCCTCCACCACCACCACCCCCGCCTCCTCTCCCCCCCGCCCCCACACGAGCGCGCAGCACCATGTCGCCCG
>NW_015172612.1:124880-126043 GCF_001447785.1 Gekko japonicus | reverse complement strand
CCCCCTCTCCCTCCCTCCCTCTCTCTCTCTCTCTCTCTCTCTCAACAGAATTACCTGTGGCCCAGCTGACTATGCAGCTGACCACCGCCTTTATCCCGCTTCTGAATATGTTGTCAAGCTGTGTTTCTTCCCTGTGCATCACTGTGAGAATCCACCCATTCATCTCTGTCCCCTCCGCTAAAACTCTGGTTCATTCTGGTCTGCTTTTCCCTAGCCACTCAGCCAGCTTCGGACACCCCTCCCTCCCTCCCTCCCTTGGTCACCTGCTGCTTGGTGCAGTTTCTACCTTGTTGCTTTATTTCTTGTCGCAGCTTTACTGCAGGTTTCAAGCACTGGGTCAGATCCAGTCGGGAGGGAGGCTGTGTGCGCCTGCCCGCCTACCCCCAGGTCTTGGGGGTCAAGCCCTGCGATGGCGGGCCCAGCTTGGCAGATGTCGTCTGGATCCACTCCCAGGTGGCAAGGGAGCCACACAGAGGCTTGTGCCCGTGTATGTCCACTGGCCTGCCATTCCAGGGTTACTCCCGGCATATGAGCTGGGGGAGGGTTCCATCAATCGAAAGGCAACAGGCCACTCAATGTCCTGTGCCATGCCAATAATCCATTGGCTGTAATCAATAAAGCTGAGGCCTGTTTTACTCCACCAGCTTGTCGGGGCGCTTCTGTGCCCCCCTCCTCCCTTCTTGGCCACCTCCCTCTGCACTTCGAACCACAACTGCCCGCCTCTCACTTTGACTACTGCCACTTCCTTCTTGCCGGATCTCTTTCACTCCTCAGTCTTCTCTGCCCGAGACTCTCCTGCCAGAATCAATCACCACTCCCATTCTTCAGACCACACAACAACTTTCATCCCTGTCTATACCCGGCATAAGTGCCGTGGCCTTTAAATCCATCCATGGCCTTGCCCCGCCTAACTTTCAGCCAGTATAAATTCTCTGCCCCCCAGACCAGTCCAGGAATGGAGGGGAAAGAATTCTACACTGCATTACACACTAACCCAGAAAGGTAGGCTCTCTGGATTTAAACACAATAGCCACCAGGGATCTCTAGCTTAACCCCTCACCAACCTGAGATTAGAGGTCCCCAGAAGCTCAGTAGGCATGTGGGTTTAGCAACTCTGTCTAGAGCTGCACAATTACTTTTACAGGGTAGCACAATTGGTCAGC
>NW_015172612.1:112112-124866 GCF_001447785.1 Gekko japonicus | reverse complement strand
CGGTGCAGGCTACAGGATTTAGCTTGGAGTACAAGTACCCATCCAAACAGACACTATTTATAAACAAGAATAAAGTTTATTCAGTACAGGCTTGCAATCAGACTAGAAGAATTCAAAAGAACAGCCTAAGCAAGTTTTGCCTTAACTACACAGTAGAAGCATATTTACCAAGTCAGGAACAGTTATCAGTCCAGAATAGTCTATGGTAAGAGTCCAGGTATCTTGAGAAACAATAAGTCCATCCTTGCAAGCATGCAGTCATGTGCTTCAGCTGCCCCAAGGAGTCCTTTGTTCTGCCTGGGACAGCATTTCCCAGGTGCAATTCAACAGTAAGGAGAGAGCAAGAGAAAATCTGACTCTCCTCCAAGGGTCAGACAATTAAAAACCCCAATCTAATTATGACTAGCCATGGCCATTAGCCAATCGTAAGTAGACAGGGAGTTTCCAACTTTTGGGGTTGTCATGGTTACAACTTCTGAATGGTCAGTTGTCTTGGAGGCCACACCTGCAGTTGTGATCCCCCAAGCCCCAATTCTCATTGCGTACGTGCAGCGTACGTGCAGCTTCTAGCATGTTGGCCTAGCTTCCAGCATGTAGGTGTGAAGTATGTGGTTTATGGCATGGCAATTGACCAAATGGTCAGCCATCTGGTTTCAATAGGAAATCAACCCAGCAGGGATCCATTCTACGGGGACATGAAGCCTATAGAAATCAATATTTCTATACACAGCCCTCGTTTCCTGTTCTGTCTCTGCATCTGATTTCCACAAATCAGCCCTTATGCGAGTCACTCACGGCCCAGATTGGAGGTGATCCCTGAAAGTAGGTTTAGAACATTCACCAGCCACTCCTTTGGCTCAGGGTGAGAGTGGAGAGAGAGAGCTTCTTTACGCTCAGGCTATTTTAGTGCAGTTTGAACTGGAAAGTGGGCCACATTCAAAACCACCCGTGCTGATTAACGCCGCGATCCCACATTCCGTCCTATGAAATAATAATTTGCAGGGAGGTTCTCCTGTGCTACATAATTTAAAGCTTGAAAAGCCCTTTTAGGTATCCAGGCTGAACTATTGTACAGGGAAGGAAGGAATTCTGAATAAAAGTAACTTCAGGGTAGAATCTGGAAAATGTCAGAACCCACAGCTTACAACGAAGTACACGCATTCAGGAACGGTTATACGTTTATTGCAAAGCTATAGATGCAGTAACGCAGGCACTGTTAAGAATGGCAGCAACCCGTTGAACATAATCGGATATAGGGCATTCGTATGCACACACACCCCCATGGCATGGGCCAATTAGCTACCCTCCCGCACGCGGGACCAGCTAGAAAACCGTTAGGTGGCGAAAGCTGGGAAGCGGTAGTCTCTCACGGTACATAGGAGACTTCCAGACAATACATCCTCCTCCTGCACATCTCTAGCGATAAGCATTCCAGCACAGGCAGAACAGCAGGGATAGGAATGCAATAGCAATTACCAAGACACAGAATGAACTCCCCAACCCCCATGGCAGCATAGCTGACAGAAACTTGTGTTTGTGCTTTCTTTAATTGGCAACTATCGCTCCTGCCGTTTTCCTGTTGGCACCAATTATGAGGACTAAGAGGCAATGTGTTTTTCACTGCACTCTGGGGCCTTGTCTTTTGGCTGTTCATTTATTCATGACTGTACTTAAGTGAATGATAGTTGCGCTGTACTAAGGATCTGGACCTGAATCGACCCAGGCTAGCCTGATCTGCTCAGATCTTGGAAGTGATGCAAGGTCAGCTCTGATTAGCATTTGGACGGGAGACGACCAAGGAAGTCCAGGGTTGTTATGCAGAGGCAAGCAATGGCAGACCACCTCTGAAGGTCTCTTGTCTTGAAATCTGTTATGTACTGGGACTGGAACATTCCAGGACTGTGTCTACCAGAGACTGGCTGAGCTTGGAGCTCTGGAACATTAGTCCACCAGGACTCTGGAGGTGGCCAATGGGGAATTAATGGTTCTATAACCAACAGCCTATCATTGGTAGTTGTTTGGGAAGTGGGTAGAGTTTGCATGCTATTTGAACAGGGCCGTTGCCCTGGGTCTTTGTCTTGTTCTTGCTGAATCACTAATAAAGCAAGCTGATCACTAGGCTTGGGGTGAGACCATCCGTGGGACCCAGTATTTTACAAAACCCCTACAGGGTCACCATAAGGCAATTGTGACTTGACAGTACTTTCCAACGCTACCACCAACACCACAGATCTGGAAGTATGCTTGTGACCCTAATGCTTCCTTAGGAGCTCTGTTCAGAGACTTGAAGCGCCCTCTTGCTCATATTCTGTATGGTACAGAGTGGCCTGGTCAACTGCACCCAGGGCTATTTTTGGGCAGGAACACACAGGAACGGAGTTCCGGCTGGCTCCCAAGTTGGCCACGCCCAGCAGGAACTCATTAGCATAATAGGCCACACCCAATAGCAGAAACTCATTAGGACTGGCTACGTTAGGGGTGTGTGACCTAACATGCAAAGGAGTTCCTGCTCCAAAAAAAGCCCTGGGTTTTGACAACAAACAAGGTAAACAGAATAAGAAGCAAAAGGTGGGTGTGGCTGGATGACCACACTTCTGGTAACATGGGTGTGTGGCCTAATAGGCTAATGAGCTGTGTTGTCAGGGGTGTGGCCTAAAATGCTTATGAGTTTCTGCTGTTGGGTGTGGTCTATTATGCTAATGAGTTCCTGCTGGACTTTTTCTACAAAAAGAGCCCTGATACACCTATGATGATCAGGACGGTAAAGCAGAGCAGGGTTTTTTGGTTTGTGTGGGTTTTTTTTTTTTTTTTAGAGTTCCCTTGCTCACAGGTCAGTATATTTGTTCAAGGAACACTTTTGAAAGCAGCCAAAGGAGGGTGGAGGAGAGAACAAAGTTCCAAATACTCATCTGATGTTTTTGACCTCTTTGACCGAAATCGGGGGGGGGGGGGAGTCGAAGGTTTTCAGTGTGTGCTTTAGGGACTCGCTGGGGTTTCTCTGAAATTTCATAGGAGCTCTTCGACGAAAAAGATTTTAATAGAAGACAAATGTCCTTCAATAACTTGGCCACCTTTAAAGGTAACGGTAAAGGTTCCCTTGCTCGAAAGCCAGTCGAATCCGACTCTAGGGTTGCGGTGCTCATCTCCGTTTCCAAGCCGAAGAGCCAGCGCTGTCCAAAGACGTTTCCGTGGTCATATGGCCGGCATGACTAAACACCAAGGCGCACAGAACGCTGTTACCTTCCCACCGAAGTGGTACCTATTTATCTACTTGCAATTTTATCTGGTCACACGTGCCAGATAAAATGGGGGGAAGGGGGAAGCGAGGCTATTCCCTCCGGAGGAATTTGACCCGCACTTGCGCAATCACAGTCATTTGGAGCTGCGGACACAGCCTGCCATTGTGTGATCAGACACAGCCATTATAGCCTATGGGGCCCATTGACTATAATGGTCCCCAAAGGCTACAATGGAGCCAGAAAAAATAGGTATTTATTTATTTTTTGCACACCGCTATTATGCTTTTCAGTATGATTTGCAAGCTGCCTTGAGTCACAGGGGAAAGTGGGATATAAATATTTGAATAAATAAGCCATTTGGGCAGGTTGGTAACATTTAAGCGACTCTGGAGGACAGGTCTACCAATATAGTGGAAAGGGGCAGGTGGACCTGTTTTCCAGAGGCCTGGTCTACCCCTATAGAGAACATTTTCTGTATTCTGAGATTTTACAAGGTTATGGAAATAATCTTCTAAAAAACTAATTTATGCAATAATCAAATGTAGATTCGCTCACAACTTTAATGCTACGACGTGGGGATTTGGGGGCTCGCCCTGCAATGGTTAGTCTCCTTTCTCCAAGGTCGGAGACAAAGGGTGGCGCTCGGGGAGGAGCTGTCCCGAAGACACCCATTAGTTTGTGGGGTGCCCCAAGGGGCAGTTCTCTCCCCAATGTTATTTAACATCTATATGCGCCCCCTTCCCCAGATTGCCCAGAGACATGGGCTAGGTGTCATCAATATGCAGATGACACCCAGCTCTACCTGTCGCTAGGTGGTCAGTCTGGCTCTACCCCGGAAGATCTGGACCGAGTGTTGCGGGACGTAGCAGGCTGGCTTGGGCTGAGCCGACTGAAATTGAATCCGACGAAGACGGAGGTCCTATGCCTGAATCGGAGTGGCTCGGGGTTAGGGGTCCCTCTTCCGGCATTTGGTGGGGTGCCATTGGTGCCAGCGCTGAGGGTCAGGCGCTTGGGAGTGCTCCTGGATGCTTCCCTGACAATGGAGGCCCAGGTAGCAGCCACTGCCAAGGCAGCCTTTCACCACCTTCGGCTGATTAGGCAGTTGGTCCCCTTCCTCGAACGCAACGATCTGGCATCAGTGATCCATGCTATGGTCACCTCGAGGTTGGACTACTGTAATGCTCTCTACATGGGGCTGCCCTTGGGGCAACTCCGGAAGCTGCAGCTAGTGCAGAATGCTGCGGCCAGGTTGCTAATGGGTCTCCCCATGAGGGAGCACATCCAACCTGTGCTGAAGTCGCTGCACTGGCTGCCAATAGCGTTCCAGATACATGTCAAGGTGCTGGTTTTGACCTTTGAAGCCCTTAATGGTCTGGGGCCTGTCTACCTGAGGGATCGCCTTTCCCCGTATATTCCCCCGAGAGCACTGAGATCCGGGACACAAAACCGCCTGGTCCCCACCGGCCCTAGGGATGCTAAGGTAACAGCAACAAGAACCAGGGTGTTCTCCCTAGCTGCACCAATGCTATGGAACGAGCTCCCAACTGAAATTCGAGCTCTGCAGGATCTTCAACAATTCCGTAGAGCGGTGAAGACCGAGCTGTTCCAACAAGCGTTCTAATAGCCCTGGCCACACTGGCCGTTCCACGTAAGCACTAGCACTTTATACGGATGGCTGCCAAATCTCAAATCTCAATAGGTTGTATTTATTGTAATGTTTTATGGTTTTATGGTATGGTAATGTATTAGTTGTGATAACTGGTTTTAATTGTATACTGGTATTAATTATTTGTAAGCCACACTGAGCCACCTTGGCGGGAGGGCAGGGTAAAAGTTTAATAAACAAATAAATTAAAAATACTAGCTTTTTTCGCTCACAAGGTAGAATTTTTGCTCACAACACTGTGGAGCTTACAGGGAATATTGGTCTCCACATGAAGTATTGAAAGTATTTGAACTGAAGTATTGAATTGCATTATGTGAATTTAACTCAATTATTGAATTGGAGTATTGAAAGTTTAAGGTTTCAGTGGTCAGTGCAGGCACAGATGTAGCTAAACAGAGCTGAATTCTGCCCAGGAAATTACTGATGGGTAATGCTGAAATGGCATGAAGCATGTGTGTTTTGACTTGTGGTTTGGGTCACATGAACACATGAAGCTGCCTTATAATGAATCAAACATACATCAAGGACCATCGAGGTCAATGTTGTCTACTCAGACTGGCCAAGACTTTCCAAGGACTTAGGGCTTTCATATCACTTACTACCTGCTTCTTTAACCAGAGATTGAGCCTGAGACCTTCTGCATACCTTCCTTATCTTACTGTCCTTTTGACTCAAAGGTCTTGAACAGAACAAGATCCAGCCCTCTAATAGGCAATCACCATGGCTAAATATCTAGTGACTGCTAAAGCAGTTTTCTGATCCTCAGTCGACCTTTTTGAAATGGTAAACTCACATAACCCATTAAGAGGGAGGACAAATACTTTGCACTCAAATCAGACCAGATTTCACACTCTGATACAATACATTCTAAGGACTCACGCTGACCAGATCCACATTTACAAACTCCATACGAATCTGCTATGCCTGCAAATTGGCCTTCCAGTAAGGTGGAGGGGAAAGAATTTAACTGAGTGAGCATAAATGCTCTTCTATTAGGAGGGATCATTAGGTCTTTTAAGTAGCCCGGGATAGCATAACATAAGGGAATTCTGAAGAATGCTGGTGAGCATACAAACCATGCCCTCAATAAGATCCTTGTCCTATTTAAATTCAGTACAGAGGGCTTTATTTGTTTTATGAGATGTATCTTTCTGCATACCAAGGAAATGCTCTGCCACTGAGTCCTGGCACCTCCCAGGCAGTGTTCCCTCTAAGCTGAGTTAGTGTGAGCTAGCTCACAGTTTTTTAGCCTCTGGCTCACACATTTTTGTCTTAGCTCAGGAAGGATGGCTCCAGAGCAAACCAATTTAATACAGTAGTCAAATGGCTCGCTCACAACTTTAATGCCAGTAGCTCACAGAGTAGAATTTTTGCTCACAGGACTCCATAGCTTAGAGGGAACATTGCTCCCAGGGTAAATCTCCACTAATGGAGGGGTGAGTTGGAGGATTTCCAGAGGGTGTGTGTGTGTGTAATAAGCCTTCCCTACATTAACAGAGATTGACTGCAGGATCTGAACCTAAGATAAAAAACGTATGTTTTTAAAAGGCTTCAGAAACACAAACCCAAAAAGACTGGCGAATATAACTTCTGGGAGAACAGAGAGTCCTCACATAGAATCAGGCGCTTGACAGATTTGAGATTATTTAGGAACCGCTCCGAGTCCGCGCAAGAAGCCAAAATTAGGGTACCTTAAAATTCTATAATTACTCCCACAGAAATAAGCGGTGACCCATAAGGTACTGGCGCATCACTCCACAGGGCACGGTGACTGCTGGGAAGCTGGCAAGACATATGGTCTTCACAGTCCTCTTTGTTCTGAGCCGAGAAGTGGAACAGATGGGAAGAGGTGGGGGTAGAAGGAGCATCAGAGAAAAGGATAAATGGAGAGAGGATTCATGTCTCATTCACGGAAGACCTTCTTCGTTATCTGTGGAGAGGACCGGGCCTGTTTACGAAGGACTCGGGAATCCGAGTGAAGGGGGTGAAAAATTCCAGGGGCCCTGTGAGCCGGGCGAGAGGCTGCTCAGGTGTGTCACTGACAGCTGATTCATTGAGGGAGACGGAAGAAGGAGGGATGCCAGCCTCCAGGTACGACCTGGGGATCCCCTGAAATTACAGCTCATCTCCAGACATCATGGATGCTTTGGAGGGTGGACTCTATGGTCTTGTACCCCACTGAGGTCCCTGCCGTCCTCAGGCTCCACCTCCAAACCTCCAGGAGTTTCCCAACCTGGATCTGATAACCCTACCTGCCATCCACCTTCGGTGACCTGGCAACCCTAGGGAAAGTGTAACCTTGTCCCAGTCACTATTTCTCGACCTAACCTACCTCACAGGGTTGTTGTGAGGATAAAGGGGTGGATGTACAATGCCTTGAGCTAGAAGGAGGTTTTTATACCCCTTAAGGAGTCTCAAAGCGGCTTACCTTCCTCTCCCCACAAGAGGCACCTTGTGAGGTAGTTGGGGCTGAGAGAGTCCTGAGAGAACTGTTGACTGGCCCAAGGTCACCCAGCTGGGTTCTCCAGATTAGAGTCCGCCACTCTTAACCACTACACCAAACTGGATTTCAGGGAGGGAGGTTAGGATGTAAACATAAGGTGTACACCGGGGGAAAATATATGGTGCCCACACACAAAAAATCTTTGTCTAAGAATAATTCATGGTTCACAGCAGCCTTGCAAACGAGATAAGAACTTGGGAGAGTCAGTCAAGGATCTCCAACCATCTCATCTAGTTTGTGTGCTGCAGTGGTTAGAGTGTTGGACTAGGATCTGGAAGACCCAGGTTCAAATCCCCAGTCTGCCGTGGAAGTTTGTTGGATGACCTTGGGCCAGTCACACACTTTTAGCTTAACCTATCTCCCAGGGTTGTTGTAGGGATAAAGTGGAGAAGAGGAGAACTATGTAAACTGCTTTGGGTCCCCACTGGAAAGGCAAGGTAAAAAACAAAGCGAATTAAAATATTCCCCATGTATAAATACATCTATGTCCACTTTTTAAAAAAGAGGGAGGTGTTACAAGAGCCGGACATAGCAAAAGAAGCATTGACTACTTCGATATCTGCTTCCTGGGGGGTTACGTTACAAGAAGGCCTGTTCATCAGTCTACACAGGAAATTATTTTGCCATTGAATTTTATACAGCATACGTGACATGGAAAAGTCTCAGGCTGAAACTAGGGGCACTCCTAGGTACACGACTGGCAGTCCCAAAGACCAACCGACGTACGCTGAAGCATGCAGATTGTAGTGATTATCATGCGAAAAGTGCATTCAAACTGATCCATACATCAATGGCCCAGTTGGCAAAAAACAAAAAAAATCAAAACTGAGGGTTTGTTCCCCAGTTTGCTGTTGTCCTGAAACAAGAGCTCAGGGAAGTACTTGTCACTTAGGGTGCCCATTCTTTAATATATATATTTTTAAAAGCAAGCAAGTGGTGCCCCCCCCCTTCCAACTCAGCCTTTAATTGTTCGGCCTTTACCAACTAGGGTTGCCAAGTCAAACTTTCGCCGGAGCGGGGGACTCCCCGCTGGCGGCTGGAGGGCGGCTGGAGGGCGCGCGCACCGCACGCACGTCACCCGGAAGTGACGTGACGAGGCCAGGCACACTGGGGGCGGGGCCACAACCATCCGAGGGAAAACCATAGAGTTTTCCCTCGGATGACTGTGGCCCTGCCCCCAGCATGCCCGGCAGCATCACATCACTTCCAGGTGACGCACACGTCGGGGTGGGGTTCCCCCGGGACCCGATCCGCCGGCAGCGGGGAAAGGGCCTCTGGGGCGGAGGTTTCCCCGCCCCCCGGGGGGACTTGGCAAGCCTATTACCAACTCAGCTGCACAAATAAATAAATGAAAACACATCAAAAGGGGACATCACCATGGTACCTTCCAACACTACGCTGTATGTTAATTTATCACAGCACCATCTTTCTTCCTTTAAAAGAAGTTTTGCTGCTAGCCATATTGTAAAATGGGGGGGGGGGTTGTTGTACCCTATTTAATTGCTCTACATTCCAGCAATGTATTGACAATACTTTTTTTAAAAAACCAGCCTATTCTCTTTGATTTACTTCCCTCAAATTATAGCCATCTCTTCTTGCATGGAAAGCAACATCACTCCACAAATATTCAGCAATTACCACTGAGGCTGCAACCAGTAAAATCCTAATCATCTGTTGTAATTGGGGGGGGGGCTATTCTATCCAGATCACATAGTAAAATGACTACAGGATCTGCAGTAGTTCTAAAAACAGTAATCTGTTTTGCAGGACATCTGTCCAAGACCCTTGAATTTTTATCAATAGCCACACATGGCACCAGTTTGTCAAATTCCTTTTACAACCCATCCAATGAAGATTATTAACTGTTCAGGCACATCTTTAATGGAGTCAGGCCAACTGAGAACCACAACAGAGGGATGGGGACGTGCTCGGGAACACCATGGGATGCCTGTGGAGCTTTCTCCTGACAGTACGAAGCCGTCTCTAGGGACAGCCCCTGCAGCCCATCTGCCCACGTGAGGAAGCACCGGACAGATAGGCCGAGTTCAGACTGGCAGTCTGCCCTGATACACACACGTTTCAGAAACGTTCCACAACCAGATTAAATGGGCCGTTCGCACAGGCACATCTGTCAGGCCCTCACCCGTACTCAACCCGTCTTGTAACGCTTTGCTCCCAAGTTTAAAAGATACCTGGTGACAGGGCTCTTTTTGTAGAAAAAGCCCAGCAGGAACTCATTAGCATAATAAGCCACACCCAACAGCAGAAATGCATTAGCATATTGGGCCACACCCCTGATAGTACAGCTCATTAGCATATTGGGCCACACCCCTGTGTTACCAGAAGTGTGCTCATCCAGCCATACCCACCTATTGCTTCTTATTCTGTTTACCTTGTTTGTTGTCAGAACCCAGGGTTTTTTTGTAGCAGGAACTACTTTGCATGTTAGGCCACACCCCCTAATGTAGCCAATTCCAATGAGTTTCTGCTGTTGGGTGTGGCCTGTTATGCTAATGAGTTCTACTGGGCGTGGCCAACTCAGGAGCCAGCCAGAGCTCCGTTCCTGTGTGTTCCTGCCCAAAAATAGCCCTGCCTAATTAAAGTGATAGCAAACCCTGGAAAGTGCGATTATCCCATGTCCATCCCACACCAACAAAGTGCGAATGCCAAAAGCCGCATTTTTCTTGTGCGCTCATGCGCATGAGCACATATCTCCAGGTGACAAAAAAAGAAAGCCGCACCTTACAGCCGTTCCTCCGACCAACAGTGTGAATGCTCCCTTGCGCCTCCTCCTGGTATGCTCCCGCATCAGTCGCTGCAGTGTGACCGGGGAAACCCGGAACAGTTTGTTCCAGCTCTTTTTTGCCACGACTCCCTCCTCCTTCAAACGGCCAGTCTGAACTCAGCCATAGCGTGGGTAGGTTTGGAGGGAAGAAGGTAAAAGGAAGGGGAGGACAAAATCTCCTGTGATACCCTCTCTCTTCTCTGAAAGTCTGTTTTACAAGTACTCCTTTGTGTTCTTGGCTCAGTCCCATCCCTGTTGTAAATATCGGTTGCTCTTCTTTTTTTAAAAACGGATCGTTTCAAAGTCATGCAGCTTTCCCTGCCCCCGCCCTTTGGGTCACTCTTGTGGAAAGCGTTTTCAAAGAGGATATACTGACCGCACTCGATTCCATTACAGATCTGTTATGTGTATTAATACACGCAGGGGAGGTGCTCGGCTTGAACAGAGAGGCATCACCAGTTACCTCCAATGCTCATAACCAGGGGTGTCGAACTCAGTTGTTATGAGGGCCGGATCGGACATAAATGAGACCTTGTAGGGCCAGGCCACGTGTGTCATAAAATGTAATGCCGGGTAGCAGAGATATAAACTTTATAAAGGACACAAACACAAAGAGGTTTTTTTTAAAAAAAAACCTTAAAATAAAAACATGCTTAAAACATTAGCACTCTTGCAATATTTGGTTTATTTAACACTGTCTGATAACTGACACCTCTTGCTTTGAATTATTGCATCAAAATGTCTGTGCTGATGCAAACCTACGACGATGCAGCAGGAGCAGAACTGGAAGAAGCAGAAGACAGCCAGTTCCACTGTGGGCCTGATAGAAGCCCTCCGGGCCTCGTCTTAGAAACCTCCAAAAAGGAAGGACGGTTGTGGCAGTCAAAAAGGATGGGTGCAGTCGGTGTTGGACCACCCCTGAGACCTCTCCCTAGATAACCACCAATAAGGAAGCTTCCATTCCTCTTCGAAATGTCACGGGCCCTTACTTGAGTAACCCAATAATACAGTTTTCAACACTGAGCTAACAGTGCTTCTCCAAAATGTCAATGTGTTGGTTATTTCCTGAAATGGTGGGATTCTTACACCTGCTGAGTTCTTGTCAGTCTTTAGATCCTACTTGCTAATTTAGCTTCTTTGGATGAGAACAGAACATATGTTTCTCACATTCACTCTGTCTTCAGTGATTGCTCAGGGTCTGAAAATCCCCAACCTTGATGCTGTCCCGGCTTGTGCTCATCGGCATGATTAAAAACAGCAGCAGCGGCAACAAAAAGCTAAACCTCCCAAAAGTAAAACGTTGAGACCCTTCTGGGGGAAGCAGAAATCATCCTCTCTTGGGACGCGATATGGGATGTCGTCCTTTTCTCTTTTTATCTGTGTGCGTGATATCGGTCTGTCAGTATTTTTTCATCTAGAGAACAGCTTCTAACCAAACACCCTCAGGCGGGTCCAAAAACGTTCAGGTACTTGGCAGTTTGGATGGATGACTGTGCGATTTCTGCAGGGGTACGCTGCCTGACCACGTGGAGTTCCAAGAACAATTCAGTCACTGGCATGTTCAGGTATGCGAGCATCATTTAACCATCATTCTTTTCAGTTGTCCTCAGGTTTCTCTTCTATGGGGCTCCAGCTTTCTCATTTCATCCCATGACCGTGAAGACATGCTCACAGATCTCTAGCGTCACAGAACTATTCCAAAAGCCAACAAGGCTGGACTAGCAACTCAACATGTGAGCCTTTCACAAGGCAACAGGGTCCTCTAAACTCACCACCTCAAAATTGTTCTGCAGCACTATCAGGGCTCTTTTTGTAGCAGGAACTCCTTTGCATATTAGGCCACACACCCCTAATGTAGCCAATCCTACAAGAGTTTACAGAGCTCTTCTTACAGGGCTACTGTAAGCTCTTGGAGGATTGGCTACATTAGGGGTGTGTCGCCTAATATGCAAAGGAGCTTCTGCTACAAAGAGCCCTGAATTGGTAAACATTTGTTTAATGGTGTAAAGTAGGGTGTTCCAAACATTTAGCTGTTTCCTACTGGGAGGTGGGCTAAGGGGTTTTATTCACAGTATCAAGCAACAACCTGTTTGTTTTACAACAGAGTCTATAAGAGCAATTCTGAACAGGTCTACTCAGAATCCTACTGGAGTCTATTCTATAGAGCTTGTTCCCATGTAAGTGTTCTTAGGATTGCACTGTATGATTACAAACTGCCCAGACCTGGATAGCCCAGGAGAGCCTGATCTAGGAAACTAAGCAGGGTCGGCCCTGGCTAGTATTTAGATAGATTACTGACCTCCGAGGAATACCAGAGGTGTGACACAGAGGCAGGCAATAGCAAACCACCTCTGAAACATCTATATATCTAATTCCGAAGTCGCCCCCTGGTGTGCGGATACTTATTTCCGCACATCGGGGGGACCTGGAGGGGAGGGAGAGTTTTGTGCACACGTGGGACAGTCCCCAGGTGTGCACAAAAATCTGAAAACTTAAAAAAAAACTACCGGGGGATATTTAAATCCCCCCAAAACTGACAGAGCATTTCCTGCGCATGCGCA
>NW_015172612.1:65769-111638 GCF_001447785.1 Gekko japonicus | reverse complement strand
CCCGCCTCCCCCCTCCCGCCTCCCGCAAGTATCGCGGGTCCGCCCCTTGTCTCTTGTCTTAAAAACAAGTCTAGCTCGCCACCGACTGGTGCACAATGCTAAAAGATCTAGAACTTCGGGCTGTCAGACAATATTATGATCTTCTGGCTAGACTACAGACACTGCCTTCTTGTTGTTGTTGTTGTTGTTGTTGTAAACAAACTTAATAATGACTGCATAAGTGAATAAATTATGACAAAAATTCAATCCGGGACAAAAAGGAAGACTCCAAAGTTATATAGTTCCTCATAATCTACAAAGAGAGCATGGAATCCTAATGCAAACTAAACTTGTGCATGGATGTTTCTGTTGGGGGAATATAAACTGAGCCAGAGCACACTAAGCTTGAAACCTGGTTTAGGGCCTTTGATAACATGCCATTTACTTTACCATTACTACTAGGTAGCTACAATCACTTTAGACATATTTGGGTTTGTTTGTTTGTTTGTTTTACAAATTACATGCCACAATCAGTCCCTGGTTTGTAAACACAGGCAACTGCCCAGTTCAGCTCTACTCTGAAAATCTGGGAGTATGAACTATATAAGTACATGTCTTAAGTTAAATGAATTTTATTTATATCCCCTCTTCCATAGAGCAGTGGCTCATGAAGAGCCACATTCGCAATTACTACCAACCCCCAAAGCCACATTGACTTCCTTCCCTGGCATGAGGCCTACACCTCAGGGAGGCTCAAAACTTATCTGTTCCTCTGGTGGCAGGTGTTACAAGCTGGGCACCACCTGCCAACCACAGGCCCCACCAGGTAAGGGTCTTGCACACTTCCTTGAAACCTTGGCCAGGTGCCACATCGGGGAAAGGTACTCAGAAGAGCCACAGGAGGAGTGTCAGAGAGCTACATGGAGCTCCTGAACCACTGAGTGAGAGCCCAACTAAACATTACAGTGCCCACAGATCCGACCATGGATGTCAACACCGTTTTAGAGACGACTTCACCCATTTAAAAATGCCACAAGAGCCCAATCCTGATCAGGCCTGCAGCACAGTGGGACCAGATGGTCTTGTTCTCCCACACACAACATTTTGAGTGCTGAAACTCCCCACCCACCCCATGGCTATTAGGGCACTTAGGAAGTTGCAGGGGGAGACAAGATTGCCCCTGTTGCATTTCTAGATGGCCAAATCCTTCCCTAAAAATTTTGTTGGTGTCAATCGGTCACCCCCATGTGCGCCATGTGGCCCTATCACTGCTTTAGGGCCACACTGGACATAACAATGGGAGTTCCTGAGTCTTTTGTTTTTCTTTGTAGTGGTGGCTCAAGCGGTTAAGACGCTGAACTGCAGGCTGTGGAAGGTCGGTAGTTCAGCAGTTCAAGACCCGGGTGCCGCATGACGGAGTGAGCTCCCGTCTCTAGTTCCAGCTCCTGCCAACCTAGCAGTTCGAAAGCAAGAAATTGCAAGTAGATAAATAGGTACCCCTTCGGTGGGAAGGTAACAGCGTTCCGCGCGCCTTGGTGTCTAGTCATGCTGGCCACATGACCACAGAAACGTCTTCGGACAGCGCTGGCTCTTCGGCTCTGAAACGGAGATGAGCACCGCAACCCTAGAGTCGGATTCGACTGGCTTTCGAGCAAGGGAACCTTTACCTTTACCTAGAAGCCACACAGGGCCCCAATTTTCTTTGGGATGACAGAATCATGAGGGGATAGATTAACTCTTTCTCTCCGTGCTGTTGTCCTGACCTCAAACAGCTTCGTGGAGCTATTTGTCCCATCGGGAGAAACATATATACAACATAGGGGTGCCCTCTTTCTGCCCTGTACTCTGCAGTCAGGTTTTCTCGAGTGGTACTAGACCCTTGACTGTGGGGCAAACCAGGCTGGGAGAGCTTGAAGCTGGTAGCTCAAGGGTTACACCTGGTGGACCAGTCGATCCACAAGATTCCCCTCCTAACCAAGGGCTTAAATATATGAAACTCCCTTCCTGAGACAGTAATGTGACCTCTGTATATACTTTTCTTTTCCAGACATGCAAATAAACCTAAAAGGAGAGTGGGGATTCCTTTCGTGAACGGTTGCCGTCACAAAGGCACCAGTGGCTCCTCGAAATAAGGTAAAGCAGCTATTATCTACAGGGCAACTCCAAGAGGAAATGACATTTTGGGAGCTCTCCCCCAGATGGAAAGCTGCACACTTCCCTAAAACTTTCCCCTCCCTTTTATCTTTCAAATGGCAGACCTCCTACCTGAACTGCCAAAGCAGTGCAGGAAGAAAAAGTGAATAAGAACACTTGCAAAGGTACAGAGGGTTGGTTTACGGGCGGGAAGGCAGCATGGCGTTGCCCAGCCTTGTCAGACCCTGGAAACTAAGCAGGGTCAGTACTTGGAAGGGGGACTGCCAAAGAGGGCTCTGCCAGTTTGGTGTAGTGGTTAAGAGCCAGTTTGGTGTAGTGGTTAAGTGTGCGGACTCTAATCTGGGAGAACCGGGTTTGATTCCCCACTCCTCCACTTGCACCTGGCTGGATGACCTTGGGCAAGCCGTAGTTCTGATAAGAGCTGTTCTTGAAAAAGGGCAGTTTCTGTCAGAGCTCTCTCCGCCTCACCTACCTCACAAGGTGTCTGTTGTGGGGAGGGGAAGGGAAAGGAGTTTGTAAGCCACTCTGAGACACCTTTGGGTAGTGAAGGGCGGGGTATAAATCCAAACTCTTCTTCTCTTCTTCTGCAGGCATTTGTAAGCCGCTCTGAGACTCCAAGTGAAGGGCGGGGTATGAATCCAATCTCCTCCTCCTCCTCCTCTTCTTCTGCAGAGGAAGGCCATGGCAATCCACCTCTGCTCGAAGTAAGCATGTGGAAAGAAGGGTGTTTGTTTACATGTTGCTCTCCTGCTACAAAAAGCCTCCACTGGTTGCAAATCGCCAGGTCATTTCTGGGTCAGTCTGAAGGCCACTGCTGCTTCATACTAATCTAACAGAAATCCGCTCTGAGTCTGGTGATACACTTTTTGTCCTTATTAGTGCATAGAGAGAACTTTAACTGGGACCCATAAAATCTGCATCTAAGGGTAGGACTTGGTCCATTTTCTATAATTAGAAGGGTTTGGCTTGAAAACTCATCAGTGGCCTCTCGAGTGAATACTGATACTGAACGATATGAAGAGCTTTTAAAAAAGTGTTTGGACTAACCGTGTCGTAAACAGCGTAGACAGCTTTTCTTGTTAACTTTCTAAAGCTGTATATTGTCATTCGGGGGGAGGGGAATGATGAACAGTGTGAGCCTGGTAGTGTCTTACAGAGACCAAACACTGGTTCACATTTGATGCCCATGTGATGCTCCCATGCCCATAACTTAGGAGGGTACATGGTTGCAACTTCATGTGACTGAAAACAATCATGTGCATAAGTAGCTAACAGCGACATTCAACAGCATCCAACAAAGGGCTTTTAGAAAGTGGGTGGGGCCAGCTAGGGTTTTTGACCAGTAGGGCTTCTGATTGGGTGTGCAGATTAAAAGGCATCCTGTTAAACAGAGTTTCTGCCAGAAATGTTGAGGAGTTACCATTAAAGTTACATGTAACCAGGGATGGGCACAAACTGGAAAAATGTGGATCAGTTCGGTTCATGGTGTGCCCCATTTGCAAACCAGGGAAGGTACGAACTTTTAGCTGCTTCACAAACCCGTTCAGTTTGTGAGAAAGTAGAATGCCCCTCCCAGCATGCTAGAGATACAAAACTTGTAGGAAGTCTCTGGCCGACTCACCACCACGTGCCCTCCAGGTTTGGTGAGAACTGGATTTACAGGGTCCAAGTTACAGCCCCTCAAAGAAGATGCCCCCAGGAAAAGTACTTTCTCTGGAAATGACCACCTGTGCTTCTTTGCTTCTTTGGGGGAGGGCTGTGATTCAGACTCCGTAAATCCAATCAACGCCAAACTTGGAGGGCAGTTAGAGGAGAGTTGGCTGAAGATTCCCTGTGAGTTTGGTGGGTCTATCTTGCACAGAATCTGTTCTATACATTCCTGAACCTGCACCTGTCAAAATGACCAAGGTCCAGGAGTGCATAGAATGGATCCTGTGCAAGCTAGAGACATCTAAGTCGCAGGGGAGACATCTAAGTCGCAGGGGACGTCCCCTGGATGCTCGCTCCTCTACATGCCCCCCAAATTGTTGCTTTGAAGTTATGTAAACATTTTGATTGAGCAGAGACAGTCTGTCTGGAAATGTCTCTGCTTACGAACAGGCACGAATCTCCACAAACAGCTCGAAACTTCTTGGCAAGTTCGTGCCACGTGGCCTGACACAAACTTGACTCCACGAAGCATGAACCGGCCAAAATTCATAATGAACTAAAGAGCCGGTTCATGCCTATCTCTGTACATGACCTCGTACCCTGACATTTTGTGGTTGGCTCTGCCTCCTGTGGCAGCCATTTTGTGGTTACACCTACCACTCCATGTCAGAATTTAAAAAATGTGCCCACAGGCTCAAAAGGTTGGGGACCCTTGCCCTATGCCAACCAAGCTTGACTGACACACAGAATTCCTTTCTACAAGGGCAGTTTTCCGTAGGGCATGTTCTAATCAAGATATATGATCATGCAATTGATATGTGATAATGTAATATCCAGCTATGTGGGGGAAACCAGCCTCTCCCATGTGTCTCTCTTCATGCTCTTCACTCTGTTCTTTGCACTGGGATAATAACTTGAAAGTTTATTTCCTGATCTCAGTTTACACAATAACATTTCTGGATGGATTTCTGTTCTACTGCCTCAGTCCTATTGTTTCCAAAACCATACTGTCTGAAAACAGCCGAGCTTAGAAGCTTGCTAGAATGCTTGTGAAATATAATTTTAAGTGCATTTTATATCAGGATGATGTCTATTAATAGCTTTTTAAAAAAAAATTAAATGTGCAGCCTACTCTTAGGATCAGGTCACACGGACATTTAGTGCAGGCTTCGCTGCTGATCCCTCGTGCATTAAAGTTTCCTGTTCATATTGGCAAACCCGCCTCCCGTACTGAAGCGGGCTGAGTCCTGCGGTTTCGGCTCTTTTTATCCGTGTTTTCTGACACCCATTGGAACAGGTGTTTTCTGATATCTCGCGCTTTGTATCCGTGGTTTTGGTATCTGGACAGCAATCCGCCGTGACCGTGCTACCCCCCCCCTCTTTTGTGTTTCCGGTTTAAGTTATGCGCATGTGCAAACAGGCACTTGCTTTTATTTTGGTCTTTTTTCGTTTGTATGTACGCCCAAGCGCATGGGAAGACAAGCGCATGCGCAGGTTTTGTTTTTTTAAACCCCGTGCCGCCGCGGGGACGGCGCGCTGTGTGATCAGTACTTCGCGCGAGTGAAGCGGAAGACAGAGGCACCGTCTGACCACCGCCAAGCGATATAAAATGTCACGGATAGAAGAACTGCGGGAAAACTAGCGCGGTAAGAGGTCCGTGTGACCGCGGCCTTAGTTATGCCTACTTAGAAATAAATCCCAAAGACTCCAAGGAGCTTGCTATCTTATTATCCACACACATGCACAAGTTTACTCACTTGAATTGCAAAACAACCACCTTATTTTGTCGTCCAAATAGTCTCAGAAGCAAATCTGCTTGATAATAAAAGTGTAGATTCTATTTTTACTAACCAGATCAGTTTCACAACAGCAGCTCCAGTTGCCTGTTCAGCAGCACATCATTTAACATGGAATTTAAAGATGTTCTCCGTGCAGGTACAAATTAGAAACAATAGAAGGGGGGGGGTTCTTTTTGCAGAGGCAGCTTGTCAAAGAGTTCAATAAAGGTAATACAGCAGGGGCACAGGGGAAATCTTGCCAGTTTCCTCCCAGCACAATAGTTGTAGTTATAACCCAAAAATGAGATACAAAAGCCGTTATACTGTATTTCAGGGCATCCGTTTCAAAGAACCGCAACTTGAATGAACACCAAAAGGCAGTTTTTCTACTAGGAAATGTGATTTTTCAAAATGTGTACAACTGTACCCAAAATGCCCTCCCAGAAAACAGATGTTTCTAGCCAAGACATCATGATGTGCAAAGCTGGCAGGAGGAATTCCATTTCTTTTAAAAACAAATTCCAACCAATGGATTTGTCATTCAGCGGTTTTCTTCATCTAGGTGTCTAGGCTGCAGAATGTTCATTTGGAAGGAAGGTAGGCCTTCCCTTGCTGTAGCAATCTGGGGCACAACGTCATCTACAACCACAGCATGATGGAGTAAGGCTATGTGCATCTATCTGTCAAACACCATACTTCACTTGCTTTGGGTTGCCATAGTTATTGGGGGGAAGGAATTCCTGTGGGGAGGGGGGTTGAGTGAGTGAGTGAGAGAATGGGACCTTTGCTTCTAGATGACATAACTTTTCTCACAAGTCGCACCTCCTTTCCCTCCTTTGAGTTTCCCAGGGGAAGGTGTCCTTGAGAGCTTCTCTGTACCAGCTTGAGCTGCAGATAACCAAAACATATATCTTTCCTATGGTTGGGATGGCAACGTTAGGCGTGGTACGAATGTGATGTACGCTTGGGGAAGGAAGGGGCTTTTATTTGACTCATCTATATTAAGCATGTACCCGCCAAAAGTCCTCAGTTCTGACACAGTGACTTTCTGGATCTTACATATATCTCAATAAACTTATCACTGCCAAGAAAGAGTAACTTGACTGGGGGTCTGACACTATCGTACCCAAGAGCCTCAATCAAGAGAGACTCAAGTAATTGCTCCTACCCCGTTCACACAGTTAGACACACATACAACCCCTTGGCCACTGGTGGGGGATGGGGAGCTAGGGTTGCCAGAGCCACGTCGGGAAACTGCTGGAGATTAGGGGATGGGGCCTAGGAAGAACACGGACGATGGATCTCAGTGAGGTACAAATGCCCTAGAGTCCACCCTCCAAAGCATTCATTTTCTTCAGAGGAACTGATCTCTGGAGATGAGCTGTAATTCCAGGGGACATAACGCAGTCTAGATAAGGGCTAGTTACTCCTCCCAACAGAGAGACGTTCTCCATATCGGGCTGCCAAATTCCAGGTGGGCTCTAGAGATCTCCTGGAATTACAACTGATCTCCAGATGACAGAGATCAGTTCCCCTGGAGAAAAGGCCGCTTCGGACAGTAGAATCTATGGCATTATACTCCATTGAGCTCCCTCTCTAAGTCCTGCCCTCCCCAGGCTCTACTGCCAAATCTCCAGGAATTTCCTAATAACCCACAGCTGGTAACCCTATCACACATTAAGTAACTCTATCCATTAAGCACTTTTAAGGAGCCCAACTACCAAAGAAGGTGCCCTGTGGGTCTTGGATAAAGTTGCCAACTCTGATTTAGGAAGTCCTGGAGAGGTGGGGCGGGGAGCCTGCAAAGGGTAGAGTTTTGGGGATGCATGGAGTTCAGCAGGGATATAGTATCATAGAGCCTGCCCTCCAAAACAGCCATTTCCTGATCTTTGTAATCTGGAGCTCCATGGAAGGCCCCTCGAAGCTCTTGGAAGGCCCACAGCGCCAGGTAGCCTGGCAAAACAGGGGATGTTATAATGTGCCTGGGGTTTCTATGCAATCGTAAGCCGATTTACACTCTTCTAAGCGTATTTATCTCCATGGATTTAGAAGGGTGTCACTCTATTTGGGATTGCAACGCAGATTCTAGGCATAGCTGCCCCTTGGACGTTTTGTGGTGTCGGAGAAAGAAATGACTGTATGGGTTGCATGTATTAATTGGTTGTCAGGGGGATGCAGCCGGTCTTAAGATTCTGTAATAAAAAGGAGGAGGAGGAGGAGGAGGAGGAGGAGGAGGAGGTACAGACTAGAGTTACAGAGGCAGGGGATGAAATGTTAAACAGCCACTGCCTATCAGTGTTTCTGCTCTATGATCGCACCTTTAATAAGTTATCTGGATTGAAAGCAGAATTTCTGCTCACAAGACTCCACAGCTTGGAGGGAGCATTGGGGATCATAGGGTTGCTAGGCCATAGCTTAATCTGGGGGCTGGGGAACAGGAAGTCAGGACACCAGAGGGACGCTCTGGGATTAACAAACACTCTTATGATTAAACCACTTTTTTTTTTTGTGCCAGCATAACATTGGTGCGCGCCCTAATTTTCCATCACTTTCCCCCCAATGGCATTTCAGGCACGGGCAGGCAAAGACCAGGTTTGTCCAGAGGTCTCCTGCCATAGCACGGGTCATTTTGTAGAAAAAGAGGTGCAGGAGCTCATTAGCATAACTTATTTGCATATGCCACACCCCCTGACATCACCGGAAGTGTGTCAGAAGGCAACACCCACCTCAGGCTCCACTGGACTGTTTTGGATTGCTAGCTATTGGGGTGGGGGGGTGTGCAGATCTGCCCTCACCGAGGAGGGAGAGCTTGTACCTGAAGGCGAACTGGGGGGGGGGGCTCTGCAACTTACCTGGCTGCTTCTTGCTCCTCGTGGCCCGACTGAGGGCTGCTGGGAGCAGGGGGTGGGGCTTGTTGCATGTTCCCGCCCCCTGGGCTCCTTACTGCCGGAGCTCCGCTCCTCTGCACTCCCGCAGGAAATTACCCCTGGCAGGAGGTTTCCTGCCAAAGTGGAAGACCTGGCAACCCTACTTTACCATAGAGAACGGGGACTACTGCTCAAGGCAGTACCCAGCTTCCATATTTGCTAGCAATAATGAGACTTCAGAGCAAAGACAGAGCCATTCCCAGATGACTTCATAGGGACTTCAGCCAACTGATCTCAGTGTGAGGATTTTACCACAACATACAAATCCTGATGATTATTTCAACAGGCATCAGTTTGCATACAGTTTCCAAAAAATAAAGTCAAGCAAGGTGATATGCCACCTCCCCCTCGATCTTACATAACCTGGGAATATCTGTAAATAATTAATGATTTTGCTATTATCAGCTATATAAAAAAGAAGGACAGCTACACGATTCAGTAAAGACTGGATAAATATAGACCGCGAAACAGACGTTTGCCGTTACCGTTATGATAAAACAAAGCATCCTCCTGAATCCAAGATGAAAAATCGAACTATGAAAACGACGCGCGTGTTTAAAGGTCCTAAATCATTTATACCTCTGCCCCATTTAAACGTAATGTGAAGAGCTGTATTCCTTAATGCTGGGGTAAATTATGCAAAGCAAGGATTTGATAAATAATTATAATGGCATGCCGTTGATTTGCAGGCTGTGAGGCTTATGGGTTGTGTTATTTGTTTTCTCCTGCAAGGAAAATAACAGTTTGGAGAACAAATCAAGGTGGGTAGCCGTATTAGTCTGTCTGCAGCAGTAGAAAAGAGCAAAAGTACCACAGCACCTTAAAGACTGACAAAATTTGTGGCGGGGATGGGCTTTCGTCATACTCTGCCACAGGGGTCATTTCGTAGAAAAAGAGGTGCAGGAGCTCATTAGCATAACTTAGTTCCATATGCCACACCCCCTGACATCACCGGAAGTGTGTCAGAAGGCAACACCCACCGCTCAGGCTCCACTGGACTGTTTTGGATTGTTAGCTATTCGGGGGGGGGGAGGGGCAGATCTGTCCTCGCACGTAGAGTTTTGCCCAAAATACCAGAGCGTCACCACGCAGCCGGTCTTAAGCCCCAGCCTTATATAGCTACTCTATGCAGAACTGGATCATTGGTCTGTCCAGCACAGCATGGCCTACTGTGACATAGCAGATCTACAGCTTACCGTAGAGTTTTGCCCAAAATACCAGAGCGTCACCACGCAGCCGGTCTTAAGCCCCAGCCTTATATAGCTACTCTATGCAGAACTGGATCATTGGTCTGTCCAGCACAGCATGGCCTACTGTGACAAAGCAGATCTACAGCTTACCGTAGAGTTTTGCCCAAAATACCAGAGCGTCACCACGCAGCCGGTCTTAAGCCCCAGCCTTATATAGCTACTCTATGCAGAACTGGATCATTGGTCTGTCCAGCACAGCATGGCCTACTGTGACAAAGCAGATCTACAGCTTACCGTAGAGTTTTGCCCAAAATACCAGAGCGTCACCACGCAGCCGGTCTTAAGCCCCAGCCTTATATAGCTACTCTATGCAGAACTGGATCATTGGTCTGTCCAGCACAGCATGGCCTACTGTGACATAGCAGATCTACAGCTTACCGTAGAGTTTTGCCCAAAATACCAGAGCGTCACCACGCAGCATCGCCAGTATGATGATAGCACTTCTGTGTGATGTCATTATGTCACATTTGGGGGCGGGATTTCCCCCACCCACCAGCTAGCCAGTGGTGGAGAAGAGGCCTGGAAATAAGGGGATCCCCCATCCCCAACTGGGGAATGGCGTCCCTAGTTTTGAGCCATGGCCACTGCCCAAAAGTTAGGGAAAGTGTAAGGCAGGGGTCCCCCAGTGAAATTTCTGTGAGGGTTGCCTACCTCCAGGTGGTGGCTGGAGATCTCCTGGGATTACAACTGATCTCCAGGTGACATAGATCAGTTCACCTGGAGAAAATGGCCTCTTTGGAAGGCGGACTCTGTGGCATTATGCCCCACCGAAGTCCCTCCCCTCCCCAAACCCCACCCTCCTCAAGCTCCACCCCCAAAATCTCCAGATATTTCCCAACCCAGACCTGGCAACTGTAGATGGTAAGTGATGAGGGGCACCATTTTTTTGCACATGGTTGCTATAATTTGCACTTGAGTTGTTATTTTTTTATGTTTTATCACAAATCGCTGGCTAACTGTCCAGACATTCGTCTGAAAGGTAACAAAAAAGGTTGGAACAAAGAAAAAGAAAGTAAAATATAACTATGCACGTAGTACAAATGTACAAAACATCAGGGTATCATTTAATAATGCGATCAGAAGTGCTAAAATATAATTAAAAACAACACTCCTGTGGGCTCAGCATATAAGGGTCCGACGTACCTGAGGGACCGCGTTTCCCCATACATACCCCAGAGAGCACTACAGTCAGGGGCCCAACATCGTCTTGTGATTTCAGGCCCCCAAGAGGCCAGGCTTGTGGCAACCAGGGCCAGGATCTTTTCGGTGGCGGCTCCTACCTGGTGGAATAAGCTCCCGGAGGAGATCACGGCCCTGCGGGACCTTTCACAATTCCGCAGGGCCTGCAAGATGGAGCTCTTCCACCAGGCTTTTAATTAGGAGCCACCACTACCACCTCCACCAATGACCGTGAGGGACGGCCCAATATAAAACTTTTACAGTACCGTGATGGACCAAAATGGGCTCTGGGTTAATATCCCCTGGGTTAATATTCTCAAGCCTTCATCTTGATTTGACTGAAGCAATAATATTACTGAGCACTTTATTAATGTTAATCTGATTGTTTTATTTTGATTTTAATGTTTACACTGGCACTTGATGCCCTTGTTGTGAGCCGCCCTGAGCCCGCTCGCGGGGAGGGCAAGATAAAAATGTGAGAAATAAATAAATAAATAAATAAATATAAGTACCTAATCCCAATTTAAAGACAAATTTCCATTTACAAAATTCAAGTTTACAAGTACGTATTGTCTCCATATGCAAGAACCAATCCCAAACACATTTCAGCACCTGGCCTTCCTCAACGGTATGAGTCAAACTCAGCGCTCCATTAATTTAACAATAGCATACAGAAAACTGACCATACAAAGAATGGACCTGAAATGAAAAAAGGGGGGGAAATGAAAGTATTTAAATGTCTGATGAGAAACAAAATTAAATATTTGAAATACGTGAAACTAGGTTACCTTTGTCTGTTTGTGTCCCCTGCAGTACATCTTATTTGAGAGACACAATGGATTTTTAAAATCATATTAACAATGTTCAGGAGGAACTACAGGAAGCTATTTTTGTTATTATGGATGTTGTTTCTTTATATACAAACATTCCACAAGATGAAGCTCTGGACTGCTTGAGACACGTTTTGGATAAAAGGGAATGCTGATGTTGTATACATTTCTACTACGTGCATAGTTATATTTTATTTCCTTTTTCTTTGTTCCGAGATTTTTGGTTACCTTTCTCACGCAAGGTTGTGTCCCGTCCCCCCTTTTTATTTGTTATACTCATGTGTCAAAAAGGAAGAAAAAAATTAAAAATCTACTGACTTTTTGTTTGTTTGTCTCAGTAAGACTTTTTTTTCAAAATATACCAGCTTATCTGATGCTCATAATCTTGTACAAGAGACTGTATAGTAAAACTGCACATGCAGCGGGACCTTTCACTGTGAATGTTCGATTCTAGTCCAGTTCAGGAGAAGGCTATCGTTTTGTGCTCCTGTGACTAAGGTTTAGTTTTTCACAGTTTAGATTTCCGAAACACATTACTAACGTTTACTAATCACTGCTGGGACAGTATTCAAGATGATGTTCCCTTGTGTGGGATGGCTAGCTGTATTTGTAGACAGAACGGAGAGCTAAAACAGATGATCGGCTAACTCCCATTGATTTTTCCATACCGAAATACAATGGGGAGTATTTTTAGTATCCAGTGACACCATTTGCTGCAAACCTGCTTAAGTAATACGGGCTCCGGATTAAACGATGGACTGATGTGATCTGTTGAATCAACCATAAAATGACAAATTATAGAAACAGAACACTATAGCCTGAGGGTGCGTTGAAGAAGGTTTTGAGTTTATTCATCCTTTGCAGAGATGCTTTCTGATAAAGCATCTCTGTGCACATTTGCACATCTAAAACTGGACATGAAACATACTGTACATACTGCACTCCAGCCAATACATCAGGAAAAATCACTGGCCCATCTCCCCCTGCCCCCACCATGTACTGACTCACCTAGAAGAAACCGTTATTCATCCAGCGCGCAGCTAATTAAACAACTAATGTTTTAACGGCAGGGGTAACAACTTCTCAGCTTTATCCTTTCATTAAAAGGATATTTGATCACTGGCTTCAAAGGCAACACAGGGAGAGCAGTGTGAGATGCCTTTGCCTCACATCTACCACGAAGATCTCTCTGAAATGTATTTTCATTGCAACTGTAGTTGTCAAACTTTCCAGATATGGGACCCATCTTTAACCCTCCCCCACACACACACACACAAGTAGCAACATGGAGCCAACTTGTAGTTGTCAAACTTTCCAGATATGGGAGCCATCTTTAACCACCACCACCCCACAAGTAGCAACATGAAGCCAACTGAGCTACAAGGACATAGCACAGGGTCACATGACATCAGAGTCAGATGACAGGGACAGTTAGGAGGCACTACCTCACCAATGGGAAGGAAGCACCAGGCCAACAAGTGGGATACAACTGGAAAACAAGAGGCTGATCAGGCCAGACTGGGGGGCAGGGGAGAGTGAGCGGGTAAGCAAGAGCTTGTGCAGTGGACAGGTGTCTCCAAACAAGCCAGTGATAAAAAGGTATCTTCTCCTGCTCAGTAATTTGGCTGGTCATCCTGCTGCTCCTCTTAGCACATGTACAAAGAGAAGCAGGAAGTGCGGCACACACATAAGAACACACAAGAAGCCATGTTGGATCGGGCCAATGGCCTATCCAGTTCAACACTCTGTGTCACACAGCGGCCAAAACCCAAAGTGACATCAGGAGGTCCACCAATGAGGCCAGAACTCCAGAAGGCCTCCCCCTGCTGCTCCTCAAGCACCAAGAATACAGAGCATCACTGCCCCAGACAGAGTGTTCCATCGATACCATGTGGTTCACAGCCACTGATGGACCTCTGCTCCATGTGTTTATCCAGTCCTCTCTTGAAGCTGTCTATGCTTTTAGCTGCCACTACTTGCCGCAGCAGTGAGTTCCACGTGTTAATTCCTAGCAGCTGGTCCTGCCAAAAAGCAACCCCACAGACCAGTGCCCCTCTAGGTGCTCACAATCCTTGTACATGGGGTTCCATGACCCATCTAAGGGTTGTTACCCATGGACGGAAGACCGCAATGTACAACAATATATTGCATATTGTTGGATCTGAAGAATCAATACTTTTATAAACTAGACAAGAGTGTTCAGGCTAAATGGTTAAGAGGACGCACCATATATTTTTCAAGGCCAGTAAAAGAAAATGTACCCTGACCTAGATAGCCCTGGATAGCCTGACCTCGTCAGATCTCAGAAGCTAAGCAGGCTCAGCCCTAGTTAGTACTTGGATGGGAGACCACCATTTTGGGATGCCACAGCCACTCCAGTGGTTTGCTTTTCATGATATCTGAAGTGTACAGTGGCGGCTAACCACAGGTGACTTAAGGGGACATCTGTATTCAAAGGCAGTAAACCTCTGCATCCCAGAGCCAGGAGGCAACATCAGGGGAAGGCCTTGGCTCCCAAGCCCCATTGTTAGACCTCCATAGGAACTGATTGGCCACTGTATGAGACAGGATGTTGGACTAGGTAGACCACTGATCTGATCCAGAAGGACTCTTCTTATGTTCTCATCATAAGAAATGTTGGGTCACAATATCTCATGACACACCCTCAGAATCATCTACATGTTGGGAATTATGCGGGGGAAAGGGGACTTTCTTACACTGCTGGTGGACATGCAAGATTATTCAAAGCTTCTAGGCCCAAATATTGTCATATATACCAGACATGAGGCCCCCTTAACCCCCGCAGCCGTACTTCTTAATCTCTGGGACACTAGGAAATTACGAAGAGCTCGTAAAGAACTCATTTTGATGATGCTAGCTATAGCTAAAAGCCTTATTGCCCAACATTGGCAAAGGAATGTTTCCCTACTATAGAATAATGGCATGCTGAACTATGGGAATACTGTATTTTAGACAAGGTAACAGACAGTGTATCCAGAGCCAATGGCGATATAACAAAAGGTTGACTTAAGTGAAAAATGGCTCCCATTACTGAAACATCTATGGGGCTACTCATCTCAAAACACTGCTGTATGTGGAAATAATTATTTCTCTATTACATTGATCCCTTACATTCTTGAGGTACAACACCAATATGTTATATTGCATCAAGTTCTGGCTGACAGGTTATATTCTTACATAATTGCTTCTGTGCTCAATCTGATTCCAAACTGATATTTATAATTATACTATTCCAAACTGATATTTATAATTATACTATCTCCAATCGTGAACTTTATATTTTAGATCACTTCAATTGCAGCATAATTGTTTGTCCATGTACTGCCGCTCTGTATATATATTTTTATGGAATTTGCTCAATAAAAATTCAGAACTTAAAAAAAAAGAAATGTTGAGGTATCTTTCAAATCTAAAAGTGGGGTCTGTCAGGCCTTAACTCTGAAGAAAGACATCCACAGCAAAGGAAACAAGCTAAATAAACGAGACACAGTTCAAATTTGCATGTGCTGCAGTACTAGGGCGGGAACTCTACGGCTACCGTTGGTTGAAGTCCATTAGAGGACCCGTGCAAGAAGCGACTTGTTCAGTCCAAGCAGAGTGTATGGCATTGTAGATGTGACTTGTTTCCACCTCGGTTTAATAAATGCTAAACCCATCCATAAATCAAGAGGATGGATCAAGCCCTTAGCATTTACTAATTGCAATCAGATGATCGCCTCTACTTTTTTATATACATAATGCCCCAGTAGGGATTTTTAAAGCATCTAATAATGTCTCCCTTTTAGGAGGGAATTGGTTAGAAAAATTACTGCATGCACTTCTGTGTAATGCCAAAATAATCCTGTTATGCTGAGGGCTCTATAACAAACCAGGTTAGGCTGCAATTAAGTTACAGCTGTAGCAGACCCCCTCGGGGGTAATGTCTGTTTGGTATACAAACAACATGTGTTTAGAGATCATTACTGTTAAAACGTTAACTCGCAAAAGGCCATGCTAATTTGACCTTATAAACATTACACTCCTGTGCACACACAATGCCCCCAAATGCATACAGTTTAGCAACACTCTTGATACTAAACCACACTTCTCGTATCATCTGCATAGCAGATGATGCCTTTTAAGCAACAAATTCTTGTAAAAGCTTTTCCACACAGTGTTTAAAGTGCAATGTGCTTCACTTCGCATATGTGATACAGCGAAATGTTTACACGGGTTACCATTTTCCACATATGCCCAGGATTAAGATCCACTATTTAGAAGCACTCACTGGAGAAGACCCTGATGCTGGGAAAGATTGAAGGTCAAAGAAGACGGGGACGGCAAAGGATGAGATGGTTAGACAGTGTCATAGATGCAACGAACATGAAATTGAGCAAACTTCAGAGGACGGCGGAAGACAGGAGGGCCTGGCGGGAGCTGGTCCATGGGGTCGCGAAGAGTCGGACGACTGTGTGACTGAACAACTACAACATTTAGAAGCAGCCTAGCATGCAAGTCCACAACAGTCCACAAGCCCACAGAAAGATTACTAGCCCACCCAACCAGTGTTCCCTCTGAGCTGAGTTAGTGTGAGCCAGCTCACAGTTCTTTAGCCTCCGGCTCACACATTTTTGTCTTCGCTCAGGAAGGGATGGCTCCAGAGCAAACTAACTGATGCAGTAGCCAAATTGCTCACTCACAACTTTAATGCCAGTAGCTGACGAAGTAGAATTCTTGCTCACAAGACTCAACAGCTTAGAGGGAGCATTGCACCCAACTCATATATACTTTTGTTAAATATCTGTGGCATGCTACTGGCCTAAACTTTATACAGTTACCAGATGGGAAGCCATAAGAACAATTAAGAAATGTCTAAGTATGATTATAACAGTACAATCTGTAGAGCACGGCATGTTTGTTCTACTCAATTTGTTGGTATTCTTCCACCTGGAGAGCTTCCCAATGACTGCTCATATTTGACTGTTCCTCACTATAGGTGTGCCTTTATGTTGGCATGCCTTGATGCCCTACCATCTAGTTCTGCAAAGGGAGGTATCTTGAACACATGAAGCTGCCTTATACTGAATCAGACCCTTGGTCCGTCAAAATCAGTATTGTCCACTCAGACTGGCAGCAGCTCTCCTTTTAACTGGAGATGCCGGGAATTGAACCTGGGACCTCCTGCATGCCAAGCAGATGCAGCCCCTCCACCACCTTAAGATACCATACTCTGGCCCCGGTCACACTGAGCATTTGCCCCGCTGAAGGCACGGGAGTCCCACGGAGTATCCAGGCGCGATCACACGGGAACATCTGGGAGGCATAGCACTCCCGTGGTGAACCCGTGGCAAGCCGCCAAAGCCACGCAGTAAAAAACTAGCACACCACATGTACTAGCAAACGCTTTGCCACGGGCCGCCTATGGAAGCCTCCCGGTGTGATCGTGCCGGCGAGCGGCTTCCTCCCCCGTCGTCCTCTTTGCTACGGGGAAGCCGCCGCTACGTCTGATCGCATAACGGCACATCAGAATGCGACGGCGCTTCCCCCACCCCCGCGTGCACTTTCCGGCACGTCTGGCCGGGGCCTCTGATAGCGTATGCGACTGTGGTGCAGGCAGTGTGGACACCCTGTATCATGTGACCTCTGAAAGTGATAACTTTTCTGAGCCTAGAAATCTTTCAATTCTTCCTTTGTGTCAAAACATAGATCATATGGAGACATTACCTCTTTTATCAGAAGGTAACAGCACAGCAGAACCAATCACTCTTTCAGCTGCGAAATTTTGTGCATCCGTGATACGTTTTTGCAGCCATTCAAAGGGTCTAGTTTTCCCTATATCTTAGTAATCTGCTTAAAACTAGTAAATTGAAGCAGTATGAGGTAGATAGATGGTAACCGTTTTCCATATATGCCTATTATTAAGACAGCCGTTTTGGCTACCCACTGTTTAGAAGCCGCCTTGCATGCCAGTCCACAACGTAGCCAGCCCGCAAGTCCTCCCACTCAAGTGTACCTTTGTTAAATATTTGTGGCACACTAGTGACCTGAAGATGTTTTAAAAACTCTTCCCATTTAAATGATCTTCTCTGACTGGCTGCCTAGAGATTATCCTTACACTGACCAGGTCAGTGGCTATTTACAAGCCTACTTACAGGTGATTGTTCCTCGTTTGTGGTATCTTGTATGTACAAGATAATCCATAGCATTTTACATGCACGTGAAATGGCCTTATACTGAATCAGACCATTGGTCTATCAAGGTCAGTACTGCCTATTCACACTGGCAGCGACCCTCCAAGGGGGCAGGTAGAGCTCTTTCACATCACCTAGGTAGAGGTCTTTCACATCACCTAGGCGCTAGGATTGAACCTTGGACCTTCTGCATGAAAAACAGAGGTGCTTCCAACTGAGCTGTAGCCCCTCCCCAAGGAGGTAGGCTCCTTTGATACACACACACACACACACACACACAGCAGGGGGAAAACCACTGCCTCAAACTTGGATGCTGCAAATGTCCTTCTCACCCAATCTGCAATATCATCTTCTGTATATTGGCACAACCTCCCTTAAAAGTCGTTAGCAGTGTCTCCAACACAGGGAAGCACAAGTTCAGTGCTCACAGTGCAGAAAAGGGGTATCTCCCCTGGAGATACAACTGACAGAACACCCCCACAATATCGAAATGCCAGTATAAATTCACATGCAAGTGGGGAGGACACAGGGACCATAACCACATTTCTGGATGTCTACCAGTCAAACAATTCCAACCATGGCTACTGCCGGCCTGATACTCATTATCCTTTTTGACTTGCAGGATCGGAGCCCCATGAAGTAGCGCAAACACAAACTGTAGACAGAAGTCCAATGAAACCTATAAGGGATGGGAAGATACTGGCCCAGTGAGAACACAATCTCCCCTAATAGATTAATTCTAAAAGATAAGAATCTCCAAGGGGAAGCCGGGATGTACAGGGACAAGAAGAGCACCAGTTTGGTGTAGTGGTTAAGTGTGCGGACTCTAATCTGGGAGAACCGGGTTTGATTCCCCTCTTCCCCACTCAAAGCTGCTGGATGACCATGAGCAAGCCATAGTTCTGTCAGAGCTGCTCCTGAAAGAGCAGTTTGTGTCAGAGTTCTCTCAGCCCCACCTACTTCACAGGGTGTGTGTTGTAGAGAGGGGAAGGGACAGGAGTTTGTAAGCCACTCTGAGACTCCGAGTGAAGGGTGGGGTATAAATCGAATCTCTTCCTCTTCCTCTTCTGTTATTTAAGCAGGTGCATGATAGGTTACATGATGACAGTGTGGGGGGGGGGAGATAAGGCACAAGTGTTTCTGGGATGAATAGCAACAGGTGGGGGGGGCAAGGAACCTCACAAGCACAGCAGAGTCATAGCTACATGGGAAGGTGCTAAGCAAAATTATTGGAGACTGGGGCATCCAGTCTGCATGAACAGCCCCCAGGATTCAGTCTGAGAGTGCGTTTTTGCCTTGGACTGCTTCCAGGGCTGGCTGCTAGCTCATGTCATGCATACTAAGCCTGTGTTGCTCCTCAGCACAATACTGTTTACTGCAGTCTTCTTGGCCCTGGTGTACCTTGCCGATTCTGCCATCTGGGCCAAGAGAGGATTCCAAGTTTCCCAAGTCGTGTCTTTCTCCTGTATCCCCAGTTAGCCATAGGATTACAGGAATGATCTGCAGAATGTGAGGTGAGGGTTTTGGTTTTGCCTGTCCCTGCTATTTTGCTGCCAAGCGACTTGTCTCTGGCCAAAAGGTGAAATGTGCCTTTATTTCCATCTTCCCTCTTGGTGGATTTGAATCCCTCACTCCTTTTTCCCATGAGTGCATTTCTGCAGTGGGTCATATACAGTCATAAGTCCTCTTGCTGCTGTCCTACTCTCTGTTTCCTTCTTGCCTTGCAATAATACTCTCCTTTTCCCCACCACCTGAACGGCCCTTGGAACTGACAAGACTAGTCTGAAACTAACAAGAGTGTTTCCAAGGCTAGAGAATTCCGCCACCCATTGCTTTAAAGTTTGGTAAACATTTTGTTTGAGCAGACACTTTCTGTCTGGAAATGTATCCACTCAGAAACCCCCATGAACTTCCACTAACTGCTTGAAAGTCTGTGGAAAGTTCATGCTAGGTGACCTGCCACAAACTTCAGTTCACAAACCGCAAACCTGCCAAAATGTGTCACAAACTTTTGTTTGTGAGCCAGTTCATGCCCATCCCTAGAAATGAATCATTTTCAGAGAGGGCCTTTCCCTTGCAGCTGAATAACTGCAGTCTCGTGTCTTCTCACATATTCAACACATCCTGAGCAGTTTATATCTGATCTTAGGAAAGGTTTTCCATTCCTTCGGGTGAGGCGATGAGTATCCAGCTATATCGGCCTACCCTGCTTCACCCATCCCGTTCATACCATCATAATGGTGCTCAGCACCCAACCCCCAATCCATTGTTCCATCTGGGCATATATGTAGTGTCCTCTGGGAGTTTCTATAATACTTTTTGCCATCTTGTGGTTTTGCTATTGGGCTTTTAAATTGGATTATTGCTCAACTGTTTTTAATAATGTTTTTATTCTGTTAAATCTTGTTGTGAAACACCCTGAGCCCATTAGCAGAGGAGGGTAGGTCAGAAATATAATAAGTAAATAAAGTATAAGTGCTAAGCTCACAAAACCAACCTCCACTTATTGTTTCCTCTCTCTCCCACCCCTTCCAGCTGCTGCACGAAACAAAGATATATATTTTAAAAACAACCTTACCAGCACACTGTAAGAAGGTATTTCATTCTGATACTTCATCCATATATTAAGCTGTTTGTGAAAGATTTAAAGATGTCCCTTTCTCATTCAAGCCCCTGTCTTCCCCCATTCCCCAACACTGGAAATTTGTGGCTGACTTCCACAGGTAGAATTGGAAGGCAGTCAACAGTAAATGCATCTAATTGGTTTATAATACTGAAGCAATGACTAGGAAAATTCTGATAAGGGGGCGTCAGCATGCATTTAAAATAATATAATTTATGCTAATTTTTGCATGCCTTAGTAGTGTATATATCATTTGCAGCACCAGATGATACATACTGCTGGGGGGGGGGCGCAATTCTCTTGACTCCTAATCTGGGCTCTCTATATATCATTTGCACTTCTATAGTGGAAAAGAAAAAAGAATCGATGCTTTTTCAGCCAGCCAGAAGACGTCTACACCGGGCAGTGACAGCACGTGCAATTAAAATGAATATATGTTGTCTTCCCTATCCCCTACAAATATTGTTAGTCCCTTGTCTATATTGAGTAACTGTACATCGCTTTGAGCCCACTGGGGAAAGCGATTAATAAATGGAAAGTATTATTATTATTATTGTTATTGTTCATTGATCTAGAATGAAATCCTAGAAATGTGCCTGTACTAGCTCTTGTAATATGTTGCCACAAAGGTCAGTTAGGAGTGTTCTTGTGTGCTCCACCAGGTCACGTGATGTACGTGCCATAGAACACGCCCCAACTCTCTGCAACACATCCTGTGGGTTGGATCCCACCAGATTTTCAATTCCAACTCACTTAACTCCCCTCCTTAATCACATGAAGGGCCTATGAGCCCCAGAATCAGTGTTCCCTCTAAGCTGTGCGTGTGAGTGGCCGCTCATTAACACAGGAAGCCCCGCTCAGCAGCAATCTGGAGCCGCGCAGGGTCTTGCACTGCCCATTGCCCACTTTAAGACTACAGCAGTTATATTCTGCTCAGGATGTAAAAAGCTCCGCTCAGTAGGGGAAGAAATTAGAGGGAACATTACACAGAATAGTGTTTTTTTGTTTGTCAAAGGCGATGTTGCTCTTCCATCAGAAGAAAAGCTGGTTGGATCCAACCCAAAGGCAAATGTATAGGAATCATTTTGGAAGTGTCAATGCAGAAAACATTCCTTCAAGTCAAAGAGTTTTCAAATGACTATTTCAAGGACAGAATAGGATATATCACACATATATTTATTTGGAAAAATTCCCATTGTGTTAGGAAAAAATATGTAACTGATAAGCACAGCAAAATGCATGATGATCCGCGCATGGATTATGTTTCATTTCCTACAAAGCCACACATTTTATTTGAAAGGCATTTTGTAGCGCCCAAGTCAGCATGAAAGAATAAACACAATTTTAAAAATCAAGAAGTGTTCCACAGGAATTAGCATAAAAAACAAACCTTGAGAGTAAACGAAAATGTAATCCATGAGCTATTTTTAATAGAGGTTTATCAACTCGAATCAAGAAACAAACACAAATTAGCTGCAGCCTCCTAGAAGCTTGGAAAGCTCTTGAGTTCAAACCAATTGACATTGCAGTGAAATAAAATTAAACATGAAATGAATCCTTTCTTTTTTTTAAAAAAATAAATCTAATTATCAGCAACGGTGCCTTTTGGGTTTAGTTGTCTCCGCGGCCTTATCAAAATGGAATCAGCAAGTTTTCACGCTCAAAACAGGAAGAGGAATAAAACGAGCTCAGGAGATGTTCAGATAATCTGTGCCTTTGGTGAAACTGGGCAGGAGATATTCGCACCATGTTTTCTTTTCACGTGCGTGAAAAATTATCTTCTCAGCTTTAAGGGTCTCAAGCTTACTTGTCAACGACGTGAATAAATCTACAAAAACAAGCCCGGCTCTCCAATATCTGCATGAATTATTTAAGCCTTGCTTGCCACAGGCAACCCAGTGAATATTTATTTGCAAGGATTACTTTAGATATTCCCACACTTCTTATACTGAAGTATGTGCTGAACACCCTTGGGCTGCAAACAACTTAATCCTCGAATGTCACGCAGAGTCAACATTGCTCCATTAGACCTCTCTTCCGGCAAGGCCGCCTGATGTTCTCCAGATCCCCGCGTTCTTTACCTGATTGAGTAGGGAAGCAGTAATTGCATCAGACATCATTTAGAGCTATCCAGAACAAGGGATGTTTCCTTTCCTACCAGCATCATCTGCTTTAGTCTATTTGCCCCCTTGCATTGAACTGCTGCCTCCAAGCACAGTGCCTAATGAAGCAGCGGGCTCCTGGATGCTCAAAGAAATACAGAACTGGGTGTCATCCCACTAGAAGGACTATTTTGGGCCAGGAACGCACAGGAACGGAGTTCCGGCTGGCTCCCAAGTTGGCCACACCCAGCAGGAACTCATTAGCATAATAGGCCACACCCAACAGCAGAAACTCATTAGGATTGGCTACATTAGGGGTGTGTGGCCTAACATGCAAAGGAGTTCCTGCTACAAAAAAAGGCCCTGGGTTTTGACAACAAACAAGGTAAACAGAATAAGAAGCAAAAGGTGGGTGTGGCTGGATAACCATGCTTCTGGTAACATGTGGGTGCGGCCTAATGTGCTAATGAGCTGTGCTGTCAGGGGTGTGGCCCAATATGCTAATGAGTTCCTGCTGTTGGGTGTGGCCTATTATGCTAATGAGTTCCTGCTGGGCTTTTTCTACAAAAAGAGCCCTGACTAGAAGGCTTCACACACATCCCAAACAAAGGCTTTGGTCATAGCACTGAGCCTTGTTGAATACCACAGAACATACTCCAGGCAGCAGAAACTGCATTCCCCCCCCCCACATTTGCCTCCTATAACAGGCCAGATAAAACCGAACAAAGCCACTGAAGTACTTTACCCAAGATGCCCACGTGATGTTTAGATGGGTCAAGAGAATTGTGGGGTCCATTGTATCAGTTCTGCTATAAGAATTGACAAAGAGGTATTCCACTTATCAGTGCCGGGACACATTCACCACCCACCCATCTTTGCCTCAGAATTGGCACTGAACAAATGGAGCTATTTTTCAGTGAGTGAAAAATAGATTGGAACTGGGCTCGGGGTCACCTTAGCTATCAGAAATGCTCATAACTCAATAGCTGAGCAACCTCCAAAAATCCAGCAATATAATTCTAACCAGGCTTGGCCTCTGTCTTTAGAATTTCCAGGAACCATGGGAACTACATTCCCTATAGTTCACGGCGTCATGCATGCTTCTATCAGCAAAGCAGTGCCCAGGGCCTACAGTAGGACTCAATGAGGACCAACCATAAGCCCTCCCTTTAGCCACAGCTAACATTTGGGAACCCTGACCTGGATAGCCCAGGATAGCCCAGTTTCCTTGGATCACAGAAGTTAAGCAGGATCAGCCCAGGAGACCACCAAAGGGTTGCTATGTAGAGGAAGGCAATGGCAAACCGCCACTCAACGTCTCTTTCCTCGACAATCCTACAGGGCCACCATAACTCCGCTGCAACTTGACAGCAAGTTCCACCACCACCACCACCATTTGGGAAAGAGATGCAGACTCAAGAAAGGGATTGTAGCTGCTCCTTTACTCACAACTTCTATTTCTTTACATCCCCTCCCCAAAAATTCTTCCTTGCTTCTTAGGGGCAGCTCCACTCAAAACCTCCAAGAACTTTGCCCTCTGAAGGCACACTGCTGTGTAAGTGCACAGATAGAGCTGCAAGGCACTTATGTAAGTGAGCCCCATTACTGGTGAAAGCTCTCTGGTTGCTCACGCATAGCCACTTTCACCACCTGATACCTTTTATCTGGAGAGCCTGAAAAAAGAAGGGTGCACCCTATATACCTGCAAGATTTTGTGATCCCTAAAAAAGCAGCAAGTGGTCATGCATTTAGCTTTTAATTATCCTTTCAACACTTTGACTCTGTTCCATCGTTCTGCAAAACTTACACTATGGGTGCATTCAGACGGGGGCTTTACAACGGTTAGGGTGCCGGTTCCAACCGGTGTACTTACGGGCGTTCAGACAGCGAACATCTGCCTCCCGTCCCTAACCGTTGTAAATCCTTTTAAACCGTTGAACTCTGCCACTAGGTCCGAAGTGGTGGTAAACAGAGTGCAACGGTTGAAAACGGTGCACCCCGGCGTCTGATCGCTCTCCTCCGTTGCGCAGCCACTTCTGTCGGAAGCCTGAGGCTTCCAGCTTTCCCCCGCCATTTTTTTTAAAAAAACTAGGCGATATGCGCTCAGGCGAAGCTTCGCCCTGAGCGTTTGTTTAAAAAAAATTTTAAAGCCCTTACTTTACCGTCCAGGAGGAGTCCGGGACTTAAGCGAGGCCAGGTTGGGCTTTAAACTTTAAAGGTAAGTGCTTACCTTTAAAGTTTAAATGTAAGGGGGGGTTGAGCATGCGCAAAAATCGCCATTCTCTGAATGGCTGCCTGTGCGCATGCTCAAACAGTCCTTTAAAAAAAAAAACGCCGACGCCCACAGCGTGTGAGCGGGCGTCCACCGGAGGGCTCCGCAGACAGGAGGGTGAGTCTGATCGCGTTTCTGCTGGGAAAAACTGCACCGGTTTCAACCGGTGCAGTTTATGCCGGCAGAAACGCCCCGTCTGAACACACCCTATCTGTGGTTAGTGTGGCTGAATGCAGGCCATTCCACTACCTAAGGTCGGCTAGGATCCAGAAAGCCAGAATCTGAAACTGGTCTATTAACCACAGTTATCAATGGTTTTGCGCAGAGGTCGATTCGGGGGGGATCGCGGGGGATCGCAGTTCCCCCGGGTGAGGTGCGGGGGGTGGGGCACACGATGAAGCCCCGCCCCTTGCTTCCGGCCGCCCCGCTTCCGGCCCTCATTCAGCCAGGAGGAGGCAGGAGAAGAGGAAGGGTAAGTTGCTTCCTCCCCGCCTCTTCCCACCCCTGCCTGCCTGGGGCCAGGGAGGGCCTTGGCGGGGCTTCCTCACACTCCCGCCAGCCTTGCAGGTCCACCGCCGGGCCCGATGTCAGGGGGTGTGGCATATGCTAATGAGTTATGCTAATGAGTTCCCCTAGCTCTTTTTCTACGAAACTACCCCTGGTTTTGCGTGATGTCTGAATGCAAATATCCTGGCTGAACTCTGGTTTAATCTTGGCTTATTCTTTGGCAATGCCCTCCCAGTCTACAGAGAGAAGAAACCTAAATCAGCAGTTGTGGAGGCCACCCAGAATTTGAGACCCAGTCTGTGAGCTAAATCTTGATTTCACATACTAACCACAGTTAGCCGTGGTTTCATTTTGTGTCTGAACCAAGCAATGTCACATTGGGGATCTTCAACCTTAAAATGCAGGTGGGGGGAACTACTAAACTTGGGGCTGGAGCAATGAGGCAGAAGAGGTTAATATCCCTCCCATTATGCTGTTTTCAGCTACAAATAAGTTCCCAGCTGACATTAGTCCCAGCAGGGATAAAAAGTCAGGAAACGATACTGTACTCCCCGCACACACACACTCTGCTAGGACTGCTAGCAGCTGGGGGGGCAGAATTTCTATCAGGAAAATCCTATGGGATTATTATGCCGCTTCACCTCAACCTCAAACAAGGTAATTGATAACCCTAAAGGCTGGAATATGAACCTGGCTCCTACATTTCTGAGCTGGCTTCTAGAGCGAAAGAATTTGTCAAGGCCTGCAACAATGAATTTGACAGGATGCGCAGGAACACTAACTTCTGCAAAACAGCCAACTTTATTTGTCTCTTCTGCTGGTCCCCTCAGCTTCCATCACCCCCCCCCCCCCCTCGTGCTGGTTTTTCATTCCCCCCCCCATCCAATTCTGATAAGGATAACCGCGGTACAGCCAGCGCCGTCCAAAGACGTTTCTGTGGTCATGTGGCCGGCATGACTAGACACCAAGGTGCACAGAACGCTGTTACCTTCCCACCAAAGCAGTATCTATTTATCTACTTCAATTCCTTGCTTTCGAACTGCTTGATCGGCAGGAGCTGGGGCCAGAGACGGCAGCTCACTCTGCCACATGGCACTGGGGTCTCAAACTGCCGAGCTACAGATTATCTGGTCTGCAGCTTCAGCGTCTTAACCTCTGAGCCACCATGACCCCAAGAGCCTTAAAGCACCTAATAAACAAAATAAAGACTAATAAAATTTGAAGCCGGGTATGAGCTTTCATGAATCACTACTCACTTCTTCAGATACCATCCTGATAAATGTATCTTGAAAGTGGGGAAAAATAGTAGCTTACTAAAATATCTTGAGCATATCTACGAAAGGTTGCTTCGTGGTAACACAGAAATGCCACATAATACGGAGATCTAAATTTAGGGCATTAAGGCATAAATATATATTTACCTCCACTTACTCAGACACCATTTAAGTCCTAACTTTTTGTTTATGAAGCAGCAGCAATGTAATGAGGCCTAAAGCCACCCCCTGTGATCCCAAGTGCTGAGATTCAAGATCGCAACCAGCCACACAGCCGGACTACTTTGGCTCCACGGACGCATCCTGGACTTTGCTTCGTGTGTGCGTCCGCGCGTGCACCTGGAAGTCACGGTTGACTTCTAGCAATCCCTAGTGGTGCTTGGACGCTTCAGAGAGATGGCTTGCTATGGCTTTGCATCCCAGGCCTGTTATTCCTTGGAGGTCACCCAAGTATTTGCCAGTGCTTAACTTCTGAGATCTGACGAGATCAGGCTTGCTATCCAGGTCAGGGCCTGGATTTTGGTCCTTGGTTACATCGGCATGCAAGCAAGCATTGGTTTGTGGGATGGGGATTCAGAGAACATCCCAACCTCCACCACTGTTCGTCACTGAAGGGAGAAGGGAAGACACCGTTGTTATTGGCAGGGATGGCAACAGAGAGGGGCCAGTGGCAGTGAAGTTCCCAGGGTCATGGCTGCAAGCACCATAAAGGCATACAGCTCTTGAGTGACAGGTGGAGCCCAATGGGAGCGCAGGGTGATGACATCACTTGCTTGTGCCCGGTTTCACTAGCCACTGTGAAGCTGTGGGCCCACAGAGTGCTGCGACTATGGGCCCAGCAGCTCCAGCGCTCCCGTACCCTCCTCCGTCAGCAGAGCAAAGCCGTGGAGGTTGAGCTATTCCCTCCATCCACCCCACGATGGCAGGCAGGCAAGCAGAGAGAAGCAGAAAACGACAGACAGATAAAGACTAGCCTCTGAATGTCAACAGTGTGCATGTAACTAAAATAGAAATCGTAAATGGCATGAAAGACAAGTCATGATATCCCCACTTGAGCAGATTTCTAGGCCTTGCAGCTGCAGGGGAAGATTTGAAAACACGCCGGCAATTGCCTGATGAAATTTCAAAGGCAAAGTCAATAAGGAACGAAAGGGGGGGGGGGAACTAGCATAACTTCTAAAGGGTTGGGTTTTTTTAATGCAGAATGAAGGACTCGATCTGCTTCCTCGGTAATTATCATTAAGGGACACTTCACATCCAAATGATTTTCCTATACAACCATCACTTTCACGTATGGGTATATGCAGCATGTTCTCTATTAGTCATGTGCGATGAATATGCATGTGGTGGGAACTCACGTTTGCCATGGCTTTACAACACGTATGCCTACATCAAAAGGAATGCGAGCTCCCATTATGGATGACGGTATACAGTCTCTTTCCGACACAGAGGCGATACACATGCGGGGAAATGATCATGCACACGGGAGCCCTAAAGAAAGATGTGTATGGTCACTGTCTCCCCACTCAAGGCAGCTTGAGCAGTGCGAGGCCGTTTTGTTGCTGGCTATAACACGGGTTCGGTTCCTCCCGCCTCCGTATGTAGATCCTGTCCAGAGGCTGTTGCCAAGCATGGAAATCTATTTATTTATTAAACTTATATCCCGCCCTACCCCACAGTGCACAACATATAAAGTAACAACAAAACCCGTAATGTGTAAAAAAAAAATAATTAAACAATTTAAACCATCAAAGCAAGACGGCACGAAAACACTAACAGTCCAACATCTCCTGTAGCGCTTAAACAGATGGTAACAGGTAGCCCAATTTATGGCCGTTTTTAAGCAGATGGTGGTAGGTGCCCTGATAGACAACAGTGCCCCATAGGTAATAAACAGCATCTGAAAGGCACTGGGTGGGTACCAAAGGCAGGGGAGGCTGAGACGATTTAACGCCCACTGCCTCAACCAAAGGCCTAGTGGAAGAGCTCCGTCTTACAGGCCCTGTGGAACTGTAGTAGGTTCTGCAGAGCTCTGAACTCAGGTGGGAGCAGGTTCCACCAGGCTGGGGCCAGGGCTGAGAATACGTTGAGGCTAAGCGGATGTCTCTCGAGCTGGGGACTACCAGGAGCAGTGTTCCCTCTAAGCTGTGGAGTCTTATGAGCAAAAATTCTATTTTCTGAGCTACTGGCACTAGAGTATTGAGCGAGCGATTCGGCTACTGCATAAATTTAGTTTGCTCTGGGGCCGTCCTTCCTGAGCTATGACAAAAATGCGTGAGCCGGAGGCTAAAAAACTGTGAGCTAGCTCACACTAACTCAGCTTAGAGGGAACACTGACCAGGAGGTGTTGATCTGTGGAATGCAAGGCTCTCCAGGGCACATATAGGGAAGGGCTGTCCCACAGATATCCTGGTCCTAGGCCGCGTAGGGCTTTGAAGGTCCGTACCCTAACCTTAAAGTGGATTCGGTATTCAATCGGCAGCCAGTTCGGTCGGCGAAGCACTGGCTGTTTGTGCGCACCCACACGGGCGTCACCATCAGCAAGCGTGCCGGCGCATTCTGCCCTACCTGTAGTTTCCAGATCAGGTTCAAGAGTGGCCCCACACAGAGCAAGTTACAGTAATCCAGGCTGGAAGTGACCACTGCGTGGATCAAAGTCGCTAAGTCCTGAGAGGTGAGATAGGGAACCAGCTGCCTGATCAGCTGAAGGTGATAAAAGGCCGATCTGGCAACCGTGGTGACCTGGGCCTCCATAGAAAGCGAGGGATCCAGGATCACCCCAAGACTTCTCATCCTTAGCGCTGGCACCATTGATGCCCCACTGAGCGCTGGCAGCCGGAGGATTCCAGATCCCACACCCCCACAGCTCAGGTACAGGACCTTCATCTTCACTGGATTTAATTTCAGCTGGCTCCGCTGCAGCCATCCAGCCATGGCCCCAGTGCCCTGTCCGAAATATCTGGGGCAGAATCCAGCTGGCCACCCGTGAACCGGTAAAGCTGGGTGTCATCAGCGTACTGATGGCAACCCAGCCCAAATCCCCAGACCAACTGGGTGAGGGGGCGCATATACAGGTTAAACAGCATCAAGGAGAGGATCACCCACGCGGCGCTCCGCAATCCAGGGGGTATCGCGGGGACATCTTCTCCCCTAGCGCCAGAGAGAGAGATGTCGGATAGATGAGAAAGATGTCAGTACCAATTGCCAAATTTCCTTCCAAAATGATTTCATTATAATGTGATTGCAAAAACTGCCTAGTGGCGGGGAGGAAATACTCTTTGGAGGTGTTTTTTTGTCCCAGGCATCAAGGTATTGGGCTTAACACAGGAAAAAAAACACCCTGAGTAATTGCAAAGTTCTGTCTTATTAATGTTGCTGCTGGGGGAAAAATGGAAATGTAGCCTATCGTTTCAGCTTTACTGGGAAAAGAGACCTGGGGAAACCGATCTGCCATTCGAACACAATATTCTCCTCTGACTTGACAATACGTCTTAAATTTATATGTTTGAAACATAACTTTTTGCATGTTTATTAATATTACCTTTATTTCCTAATCTTGTGTGGGTGGATAATTACTTTAGTCTTTTCAGAAAGCTTCGTAAGTGCGATTACAGAAGCCTGGAAAATGTCTTTGCCATTACAGAATGTGAATGAATCAAATTAATTCAGTCAAGAGAGAGAGAGGCTATTATATTTTGCTATAAAATCACTACCAACTACCTCGTGCAAACAATTAATTATACACCTTAGGCCTATTACCAGAGGCCATATGCCTTGTTGCTGGGAAAATCTTACACTGTATATTGGAAGCCGGCTTTTTGAAACAAGATATGATCTTCTAGAATATATTTTGAGGCAAAGGTTTTAACATGTTGCATCTTTCATTCCCCCTACTCCTTTAAATGCTGCATGCTTGCACTTCCCAAAAGAAGCTTCATGGGTCAGACCACTGGGCAGTTAATGTTTGGGAGAATATAACACAAGATACCCACAGTGGTAACTATAGGGGAAACAGTATAGTCACTTCTGAGTTAGGGACTATTACCTATTTATGAACTTTATAACTATATAGACCACATTCTCTACTTAAAGTGCCTGACATGACATCATGTTAAAAAATGTAATAGAATGAACAATGCCAGCAATTACAACATAAAAAAACCCAAACAGGTCAATTTCATCACCTAAAATCCAAATAACAACAGCAGAAGCACTAATCATTATGAAAAGAGCTTTACATAAGATCAGAAGAGAAGCCACGCTGGATCAGGCCAATGGCCCATCCAGTCCAACACTCTGTCACACAGTGGCCCAAATCCAGGTGCCAGAACTCCAGTGGGGCCACAACTCCAGAAGCCCTCCCTCTGTTCCCCCCACCAAGCACCAAGAAGACAGAGCATCACTTGTCCCAGACAGAGTGTTCCATCTATACCTTGTGGCTAATAGTCACTGATGGACCTCTGCTCCATATGTTTCTCCGATCCCCTCTTGAAGCCGTCCATGCTTGTAGTTGCCACCACTACCTGCGGCAGTGGATTCCACATGTTAATTACTCTTTGGGTGAAGAAGGACTTCCTTTAAAATGGCAGGTCTACCAGGAAACACCTTTGTAAACTGAGTCTACCAGGAAACACATTTCTAAACGGGTAAAATAAAAACACATTAAGATACAAAAACTTAATTTTTTCAAACTCCAAAATCTGGATGCCCTTAAAGAGCAACTTCTACAGCATCCTAACAGTAAAAGAAAATAGGTGGACCAAGACATGATCAAATGTAGGGAGGAATACATGGGAGAAACCAAGACATATTCTTCACAGCATACAAGAAACCTTGATTGAAAAAAACAATAATACTGTATTTCTTTAAATCTGTTTCTCCTGATCTCACTTCAAGTTTAAGAACATAAGAGATGCCAATGTTGGATCAGGCCAAAGGCCCATCCAGTCCAACACTCTGTGTCACACAGTGGCCAGAAATACCAGGTGCCATCAGGAGGTCCACCAGTGGGGCCAGGACATTAGAAGCCCTCCCACTGTTGACCCCCCCCCAAGCACCAAGATGACAGAGCATCACTTGCCCCAGAGTCCCTATAAAATATAGTAGCCACTGATGGACCTCTGCTCCATATGCTTATCAAATTCCCTTTTGAAGCCGTTCATGCTTGTAGCCACCACCACTTCCTGTAGCAGTGAATTCCAAGTGCTAATCACTCTTTGCCATCCTTAATAAAACTTTTGGGTACCACAGCTCTCTGTAAGCACTGTTTTAAATGCACATCTTATTTATAAGATCCACACAGGACTGCAAATCCAAGCTGTTCCTGGAAACAATGATGCTACACTGTCAATCACTTCTGCATTCCTGATAAAGAAAAACAATCATTTACTTCTACTACTTCAACCTAACTCCCCACAAAAGGCGTCGCAAAGTTTTTTGCTGCTCTGGGTGAATTTAAAATCTGATGCTTCACCATCTGTCTTGTTGAAACAACAGCTCATTAATCGACCAAGGACTGACCATGATACTGTCTACTCAAGGCAGTAATGTGATTTTTACACTACGGTGCTTTGCATTAGCTAATATGGAATATTCCCAGTAGGCGCTTGGCTACATCGCTTGGAATGCATGGAATATCACCCATCAAAATTCGCTGAAAATATAAAATAAATCAATTGGATTTATTTTCTGTTGCCCCAGAAGGTCGGACCAGGACCAATGGGCTGAAATTAAATCAGAAGAGTTTTCGGCTAAACATTAGGAAGAACTTCCTGACAGTTAGAGCAGTCCCTTAGTGGAACAGACTTCCTTTGGAGGTGGAGAGCTCTCCTTCTTTGGAGGTTTTCAAACAGAGGCTTGATGGCCATCTGACAGCAATGCTGATTCTGTGAACTTAGGCAGATCCTGAGAAGGGAGGGCAGGAAGGGTTGCACCAGGGCTTAGTTCTTGTTTCTTACATGCCCAAGGAAATGCTGATTGCCACTCTGTGGTCAGGAAGCAATTTTTCTCCAGGCCAGTTTGGCTGGAGATCCTGGAGGTTTCTTGTCATCTTCTGGGCGTGGAACAGGGGTCACTGGGGGTGTGGAGGGGGAGGTATTTGTGAATTTCCTGCACTGTGCAGGGGGTTGGACTAGATGACCCTGGAGGTCCATTCCAACTCTTAGATTCTACCTCCCAATCACTCTTCACAGAGTTTCTGGGGGTCTCCTGTCCCTCCCAGGAACGGCCTCTCAGGCATCATTTGGGGCTACCTTTGGGTGGTGGAAGTGAGATTCCTTCCATCAGAGGAAACTACCAACCTCATTTGCCTTATCTTCTATGCTGGGGCTTGGGTGGCTGTTCAGGAATGACACAGACCACTCAGTGATCCCCTCAGGAGAATGAACTTCAGTTCCTAAATACAAATGAACACATGAAGCTGATGTATAGTGAATGAGACCATCAAAGTCAGTATTGTTCACTCAGACTGGCAGCGGCTCTCCAGGGTCTCAGACAGAGGTCTATCACATCACCTACTGCCTGATCCTTTTAATTGGAGACGCCGGGGACTGAACCTGGGACCTTCTACATGCCAAGCAGGTGATTTACCACCAAACCACAGTCCCTCCCATAGACAACAGGGGTGAGCAGAACCTAGGTTTACCAACCTCCAGGTGGCACCTGGAGATCTCCTGCTATTACAATTGATTTCCAGGCAGTAAAGAGCAGTTTCCCTGGAGAAAAAGGCTGCTTTGGAGGAGGGACTCTACGGATTACACCCTTCTGAAGTCCCTCCCTGCCCCAAACCCCACCCTCCCCGGGCTCCACCCCCAAAATATCGAAGGATTTCCCAACCCAGAGCTAGCAACCTTAGCAGAAGCACCTACGGAGCGATTAAGAACCTGAACATAAAGGAGTCAGATAGTCTGTTCCTGCCAGCTGGGATTATCAACCATCCAATGGACCACAACACACGGCAAGCATGACAGGGTCTGAGGTCTGTGGGTTGGGCATGGTTTGGTTATAGAAACCACAACTTTTAAAAACGTTTGCAGCTAGAGATACCGACTCTTGTATGGATGCATGGGACTGAGATTTTTACAGCACAAAATATAATAATATAATAAGATGTATTATATATTAATTACATGTTAACAACTAGTAATTGTATGAAAATGTTTTTAAAGCCTTGGTCAGAAAGCCTGCAACTGACTGACATTAAACAGAAATTGGGGGGGGATAGGGAAGAGAGTGATAATAATGTAATGTATATGCTGATGTGAAACAAATCCAAGTCTTATGAGGAAAGGCTGAAAGAGTTGGGTGTGTTTAGCCTAGAGAAGGCTTAGAGGGGACATGATTGCAGTCTTCAAGTATCTGAAGGGCTGTCATGTAGAAGATGGAGCAGCTCTATTCTCTCTTGCTCCGGATTGCAAGACTAGATCTAATGGGTGGAAATTACAGGGGAGTCATTAACCAGCTAAATATCAGGAGAAACTTCCTGACTGTAAGAGTGGTTGAGCAGTGGAACAGACTGCCTCAGGAGGTGGTGGATGCTCCTTCGCTGGACATTTTCAAGCGGAAGCTGGACGACCATCTTTCGGGTATGTCGCTTTCGGCTATGCTCCTGCAGAGTGCAGGGGGTTGGACTAGATGACCTCCAAGGTCCCTTCAAACTCTAACATTCTATGATTCTGTGAAATGCATCTTAAGATATTTCTTCCAAGCCATAAGCCGGGGTGCGATGTCAGCAGGGAGAGCATTCCAGAGAAAGTAGATGTGAAACACAACAGAAGTAGAAACCTGAAGTTTAGAAGGAAAGGGGGGGGGAGAGAACCCAAGAGAGTAGAGTGAAAGCAAAGCAGAATCATATGAGGCACTGAGGCACCATGGAAGGGATGCACTTAGAAGCAAATAAACTAAATCCTGAGCTGAAAATAGATGGAGTCAGGAAACCAAGGAGCACAAAACTGAAAAGGAGTGACCAGATCAAACATATGCCCCCCAAAAGATATTAAAACATGAGCAGAAAAATAAAAGGCAGAGGTAAGAGAAGCAAAGAATTACAGAAATCTCAACAAGATAAAATTAAAATACAGAGAGATTTTATCACATCTAGATGGAACGATATGTTTCCAAGACCGTTGGGAAGTACATATTCTGGGACATTATGCTGCTTTCTGTCGGCTCCAATGAAATGCAACTGTCACACGTCACATCGAAAAAGAGTGCAGGTTTTCATCTGAGAAATGCTGAGGCGCAAACAAGCTTAATAGGATCTCACTGCATTTTTAGCCTGGTTACTTCTTGATACTGCACATGCTTTATGTCCCTTGCTATTAAATCCTTTTAATGTCGGGAAGCACTTCCATTATATAAATCAAGGTCCTTTATTCAGCTCAAATGAATTGCGACCTTGTTTTACAACTAGTTGTGTTAATGGAAATACCAGGGGGGGAAATTAACTAAAGGAAGTCATATTTCAGGAAATATGAAATATGACACCAGAGGCATATACATATTAATGAGCAAGGGGGAAAAAACTCACAGTAGTAAGTAACCCATCATCTCAACTAAGATAGGAGGATACAAATGGCTGATACTGTGCAACAAGTGTTTGACCAAGAACTGACACGAAACTAGTTTTAAGGTTAGCTACTTTGGGAGTAGGGTTACCAGCCCCAGGTTGAGAAATTCCCGGAGATTCAGGGGTAGAGCCTGGAGCGGATGGGGTTCCCCATAGTCCACCTCTGATGTGAAAACGCCAAAATAATCACAAACGCAAGAAAGGAAGCTCGCCGGCATCCTAAATGGGATAGGCAAACCCAAGCTTGCAACATTACCCAAGGAGGCCCGAATTCCTTTCAAACGTGGTCCACTGCTCCCTATCCACTGCCACCATCCTGTGCTATGCTTTGGAGGCATACCTACCCAAATGGGATAGGATTTTGTGCAATCATTCATGTTTGATTTAAACATAGATGAAGCTAATATTTTATGTTCATTATGATATGTCTTTTGTTACTGTCCGGCCACGATCACACGCAGTAGTTACCTCTGGAGTCCGACGATTGACAGACGGATTTTACGGGCGTGTTCACATTGGCACATCTGGCCAGCATTCCGCACCCATCATAGACCCGTAGGAGGCAGCCAAAGAAGCGCAGTTAAAAACCACCAGGTAAACTGCACTATCAAGCGATGGTGCGACGACCGAGGACAGAGTTCCTGGGGTGATTGCCCCAGCGCGCTCCGATGACGTCATTGAGCCCTTGAGGAAGCAGGCTGGCATCACTGAGCCCTCGAGGGAGCAGGCTGCAAGGTAAATGCTCCGCTTCACCTGCCTTTGTGTGGGATCACGCAGCGGCGGGTCAAATTACCGCACCACAAATAGCCTCCCTCCCCCCACGCGTTTTCTGCCATGTCTGACCGGGACCTCCATGGGGTTTTCAAAAGAAAAAGAAAAGAAAAAAGACGCCTGCTCCTTGGGAGGAAAGCGATGGCAAACCTAGACAGCATAATAAAAAGTAGAGACATCACCCTGCCAACAAAAGTCCATATGGTCAAAGCAATGGTATTCCCAGTAGTACTGTATGGCTGCGAGAGTTGGACCACAAGGAAGGCCGAGCATTGAAGAAGAGATACTTTCAAATTATGGTGCTGGAGAAGACTCTTGAGAGTCCCCTGGACTGCAAGGAGATCTAATCAGTCAGTCCTAAAGGAAATCAACCCTGACTGTTCCCTGGAAGGCCAGATACTGAAGCTGAAGCTCAGATACTTTGGCCACCAAATGAGAAGGAAGCACTCACTGGAGAAGACCCTGATGCTGGGAAAGACTGAAGGTAAAAGAAGAAGGGGACAGCAAAGGATGAGGTGGTTCGACAGTGTTATCGATGCAACCAACATGAAGTTGAAGCTCAAATACTTTGGCCACCAAATGAGAAGGGAGCACTCACTGGAGAAGACTCTGAGGGCACGGACAATGTAATATTTACTGACTTGTTTTATTAAAATTGTACACAATGCTCCTCCAAAGACCTGCCTGAGCCTGCCACTGATAATAGTATTTTTTTTAAATCCAAATAAAATATCTGATTTAAAACTAGTCCCACCCGCAGCAAAACCGTCCTAACCTAACCATCATAACACCAAACAGACATAAACCTGCCATGTCTCATCAAACTCAGTATTGTCTGCTCCAACTGGCAGCTGTTCTCCAGGGTCTCAGGCAGAGGTCTTTCACATCACCTCCTACCTGGTCCTTTCAACTGAAGGTGCCAGGAATCGAACCTGGGTCCTTTTGCATGCCAAGCAGATGATCTACCACTGAGCCATGACCCTTTAAGAGTTGTGTGCACTTATGCATCAAAATGGGCACAAGAGCAGAGGACAATACTAAAACGGACAATTAAAAGCTGGGGTAAAGCTTCAGCTAAAGGCCTGGGCGGACTGAAATGCCTTAGCCTTGGGCTCATATGCCAAAGCGGTATGCATCAGGTGGGCATCAAGGAGAAGGCAGTGCCACCACTGAGAAAGCCCTGTCTCTATTAATATATCCAATGACATCCAGGTCAGTGCAGTCAGGGCTAGCTTGACTGTGCCATCGCAGCATTTAATTCAAACCCTACTGTCCAACATTCCACGGATGAGCTCTGGAAAAAAATATTCTACCAGTTTGCAGAAGTCCATCAGTGGCTATGAGCCACAAGGTATAGATAGAGAGTCTCAGTCTGGGGCAAGTGATTCTCTGTATTCTAGGTGCTTGGGGGGGGGGGGGGGGGGGGGGGGGGGTTCTGGGACAGTGGTAGGGCTTCTAGTGTCCTGGCCCCACTGGTGGACCTCCTGATGGCACCTGGTATTTTTGGCCACTGTGTGACAGAGTGTTGGACTAGATGGGCCATTGTCCTGATCCAACATTGGCTTCTCTTATATGGAGCAGAGGTCCATCAGTGGCTATTAGCCACAAGGTATAGATAGGGACTCTAAGGCTGGGGCAAGCGATGCACTGTATTCTTGGTGCTTGGGGGGGGTAATAGTGGGAGGGCTCCTAGTGTCCTGGCCCCACTGCTGGACCTCCTGATGGCACCTGGTATTTTTAGCCACTGTGTGGCAGAGTGTTGGACTGGATGGGCCATTGGCCTGATCCAACAGCGGCTTCAGCAGTAGATGGTGCTGACTGGCTAATGCCTGAGATATCACCAAGCAAACTCTTCTCTGCTCTCCTGAGCAGTTCCCCCCACCCTTTTTTTAAAAAAGTTGAATTAATCAAGTGAATGAATGGATAATGGGTTTTAAGCACGTACGCAAGCACCTTCAAAATTTTAAAAAGATGGACAGAAGGATGGGAGGGGCTGGAACCATAACATGGTTGAGGAGTCCTATGTGAATCTTCTGTTTATAATGTGCACTTCCACCCCAATCTCAAATATTAGTCTCCTTCTTACCTTTCACTATCTCTAAGTGAAAGACGAGATTCCATGGCCGCTCTGGTGTCCAGATAACAGAAGCATGTGGAGATAGTTTCCGACAAGTTAGAAAATCATATATGCCTCCTCTACAGCTATACGATGAATCTAAGAATGCAGTGTACTCTTCGTGGGGGGAAAGCTATTTTACATGGCTTGCAGAGCCTTAAAATACCTGGCTTAGGGCTGTTTTGCAGAACTTTATTTCTCCAAGTAGGAGGCTTGGCCTACACACCGGATCCGAGATGCCAGTCAGTTGGCTGGGGGAGGCAAATATTTTCAATCTGCCTGTTATCTGACTGTGCTCAAATATTACCAAAATACAACTCGAAGCCAAGAACACCCTTCTGTAGGTGTTAGCCTCTCTCCTTTGAAAATCTGCATCATGTGTCAAATGCAGGAATGAGGGCTTTCAAGCACTGCAAGAAACTAGGTACACACACATCGAGCAGGAAAGGATATCCCCTGTTCGGAACTATTATCACAGTTGAAAACTCATTTATTTATTTTTAATAGTTGCAATGTATACTTTATTTATCCAATTTCTTATTTTTTAAAAATATGATGCTTTGGACTATCCAAAGTGCTTCAGGATAAAAACCAAGAAGAGCTGCTCAATATCTGAATACCATTCACGTACATGTACAACGCTTTAACTAAAAAAATAAATGTTGAATAAAATTGTTTATAATTGTGTTTCGTGGTTTTATAACAAATTAAGTTGGATGGCCGTAATTAGCATCTCTCTCTTGCTCCCTATTTTAGTTCTGCTATACTAATACTGAAGATATCTAAGAACATTTGAATGACATTCTACTGGCCAACTGACAATCTGACCTATTAGGGTTGCAATCCTGAGAACACTTCCCTGGAAGTAAGCCTTACTGAGTAAAATGGGACACACTTCTGAGCAGACCCACATAGGCTTGCTCCCTACATGTCCAGACACAATTACACTTTCCAGAAATATATTGTCATAATCAGGGGTCATTTCTTGCAGGAGCACACAGGAGCGGAGCTCCGGCAGTAAAGAGCCCAGGGGACGGGCACATGCAACAAGCCCCACCCCCTGCTCCCAGCAGCCCTCAGTCACAGCAAGAAGCAGCCAGGTAAGTTGCAGAGCTCCCTCCCAGCTCCCCGGACCAAAACAGTCCAGTGGCACCTTTAAGCCTAAGTTTTATTCAGGTACAAGCTCTCCCTCCTCTGCGAGGACAGATCTGCACATTCCCCCCCCCCCAATAGCTAGCAATCCAAAACAGTCCAGTGGAGCCTGAGCGGTGGGTGTTGCCTTCTGACACACTTCCGGTGATGTCAGGGGGTGTGGCATATGCAAATAAGTTGTGCTAATGAGTTATGCGAATGAGCTCCTGCACCTCTTTTTCTACTAAATGACCCCTGGTCATAATTCTTTCCAGAAATAAAACTACTGTACCTGCTAGTCAAAAATGACAAACTCGTTTCTCCTAAGTCAAGGGATTCCAAAACTCATCAGAGCTCTTCTGAGCCACGGCAGGTAGAATATGACACTCTCTAAATTTAACATTTCTTTTCTCAAAGCCATGCATAATCTACAGCTGCCAGTGAAAAGGACATCACATCGAGAGGGTCAAGGCAACAAACAAGACACCTCCATTGGCTAATGGAACATGCCACATGGCACTAAGATGCCAATGACTGTCCAGTCCCCCTTGTCAGAACATGCAGTTGAAATGGCTGGTGAAAGTAAAGGAACGTTATAAAAGGTTATCTGAGTAAGAAAAGGGGGGAGAATCAAACTGTTGGAAAAAGCTGGACCAGTTGGGTATTCTTTTATTAGAGACGAGCATCACACGTCAATTCACCGTCGTGCATACCCACTGACACCTACCCTTCCCACGCTACAGTTTTCGGTGTATTCTTCCATTAAGACAGATATCATCCTTAACTGCTCCTCCTTCCAGCCCCGGAGAGCTCTTTTGAAAAAGACTATGGGACAGAAAACAACTGCCTTCCACAGCAAAAAATGCCCACAAGAACAAACAGGGAGGCTAAGCTGGCGGATGGTAAAGATTATAACATAAATCTGTAAAACTGAAGCAGGAGAGGAGGAGGAGGAGGAGGAGGAGGAGGAGAAGAAGAAGGAGAAGGAGAAGGAGAAGGAGAAGGAGAAGAAGAAGAAGAAGAAGAAGAAGAAGAAGAAGAAGAAGAAGAAGAAGAAGAAGAAGAAGAAGAAGAAGAAGAAGAAGAAGAAGAAGAAGAAGAAGAAGAAGAATGCTGACTTCCTGTTTTTCATGACGCAATATCCTGGCAAGCCACTCATCTGTCTGGCCCATCCTTGAAGTCCTAGAACCCGAAGAACTGAGGGCCTCCAAAGCATTCCAAACTGTTCTTTTTGTAGAACATACTTTCCCCACAGCTAATTCACTGATCTGTCCTCCCTCGTCTGCAGACATCCCCTAAATGCCACCAAACAAAAAATCTGAACCACACAAACACACACATCCTTGGCGCAATTCATCAATCCACTCCAGCCACCTCTCTTCGCTCTCTAGTTTTCACACACTTTCCTGCTGGTGCTATTCAAAGATCCTCCCTATAAATATATGAGTCGCCTTCACAACCATACTTCTCAATCAGTACTGCCAATGAATGAGGCTGGTCTAGCCTTACATCTCCAACCTGCTTGTACAGTCACACCTGGGCCCAGCTCCAGAGCATGGCCATACTGGGCATTTCCTGGGGCCACAAGACCAGCCAAGGTCCCATTTCACCAAGGGTGCCATTCCCAGAGCCCCCAAAGGTCAGAGGTGGCACGAGAGAATCTTCAATTTGCACACCACTTAAGAGTCCATAAGAGTGCCTTGTTCAAGGACCACAACATCCTGGAGGCAGCACTGGTCGTTTCATTTTTCTCATTGTAGCTTCACTTAATACATGCATCACATGCAATTTTCTACTGCATCGGAGATTGTATTTGAATGTTTCTGCCCTGTTTTGGGTGCTAACACAGATAAAGCACAGCTCCATTAAATACCTCCATGGATGCCTCTTTGATTTGCTTACTCGTAAGCAAAATATTCCAATTATTATTGTTATTATTATTATTATTATTTTTAAGATACTTCAAATTTCTGTTCCATTCCCCCACACAAAGAGACATACACACAATTCTCACTTATAGCTCTGGGAAAGGAGAATTATATAACAGATGCTACTGATCCTGTATTATTCAAACCTTTCGTCAAACGGGTTATTCTACACAAAGGTGGCATTTGCTTTGATTATTAAGCCAGCTAGCACATGAGACTGCAATCCTGCATATAGCAAAAATGGTAAGTGAACACAGAATTGGGAAGACTGTCACAGTGGATTGAAGGGCAGCGTGGAATTCACCTGGCATTTGTATTTGTCAGAATCCACCTTATCACACTTTTGTTCTACTATAAGGTATGTACAAGAGCAACCTACATTTCAAGTTACCTAGCCAGCTAGCCATCTTTCCAAGGAGGAACATCAACATCCCCAGGGGGCGAGTGGGATTCAGTTTGTGGGGAAGCAGAATATTTATCTACAAAGCACCATCTAGTAAGCACTTTCTTTACTCGGAAGAAAGTCACACTGGTTTACCTAGGATTTACTCGCATGCAAGTCTGTTGGGGCTTGACGTCAAGCCTGAGGCTGCAATTCTGTGTACAACCAGGCAGCTCCGATCCCATCGAAGTCAATGGGATTTAATTGCCAACTAAATCTATTTTAAGGAAATTGCATTTTACCCCTGAATAACCAGAAGAGAGGCCAATGCATGGGCCAAAAACGGTTGGGGGAAAGGCTGTTTGTCAAAATGGCACTTTTAACCTTAAGTGAGACATGATATATATCCACAGAAACTGTAGGGAAACTTTGTTTCTTTATAAATTGGGGGGGGAGGCAGGTGCAGCTAAAGGCAATACTCTCGTACCATATTAAGCATGTGGACTGCTCACACTGTTAGAAATGAAACATTGGGGGATTTCTTCAGTGCGTAGATTTCACAGCATAGCCTTCCTGAAACCTGGCCATTCAAAGTGGGTTTTGGCACACATACCTTCGCCACGCTTTAAATTTCAGCGGGTCACATATTCTCTCTTTCTCACTGAACCACTAAAGCATGTACTTAAAAATAGACTGCCAGGAAGCCGAGCTTTGTGATTTACCCAGATAATCTCTCTTTCTGCCTCCTAAAACACACACAATTTATTTTGTCCACCGGCTGAGCAGCAGTGAGCCAAGAATAATCCTGCGTGTCCCTGCAAAACCACCTCTCTTGCCTAGCTGTCTCTCCCCCTTTCGGTCTCTCTGCAGCTACTGTGTATGCCTGGTAGGTGAACCCATGTTTGGCAATCCAGAGGGGGCTGCAGACCTAAGAATGAGCAGGCGTGACTTCGTGCCTACGCCTGTAGCTTGTGTTCATGGCTAGGGCTGAGAGTCTATGTGTTTGTGTGTCACGACACATCTTTGCGCTGCCAGGGAAAACAACACTGGAAAGCAGACGCAGAAGCAACTGTTTGTTTCCCCCTCGTCTTATTTGTCTCTGTCATGAAGTCGATTTCTCCCAAAACACAACAGCATTTCCTTTCAAATATTTTTTTAAAAAAAAATAAAACCCAAACCTTACGCACAGAACAAGTAAGCCCCACTTCACTTGGTTTCTAGGTTGGCGACCAACTCAAATTCACAAGACTACAATCCCAGAATAGAGTCCTTTCTCGAGGATGCAAACCTTGTGGATTCCCTTACTTATCCCTCCGTACAAGCCCGGAAGGCTATGGGCACTGGAGGAAGCCCTGCAGGGCTATAAATAGACACTGTGCGCTGGGGGAGGAGGAGGGGAATTTGCAGTAACACATTCCTAAAGATGCTGCAGAGAAGCGCTTCCACAGGATTAATTCGGAGAGGAAAGATGGTTTGGAAGCTCAATGACATACTGACTACTGTGTACAGAGACAGCGGTGGAAAAGAAGCTGGTGCTACAGGGAAAGGTGGGTTAGGAAAGCTGTGAAGAGGAGACTGGGTAGGGGGGGATTTCCCCTTGGGGTTCAGGAACCGGAGGTCAAAAAGGGCTGGAGAAAGCATCCGTCCAGTTATGAAGTTAAGGGCGAATTCTCCTAGGATTCTCATACCTGTGGACAGAAGGTTGGTTTGCATGGCTGAAATATATATATAACCTGACCTTGACTTTAGGACACTACGGTTTACCTTGCTAAGGAACACATTTCAGGTGTAGGGATTTGCAAATAATCTCATGGGGGGAGGGAGGAGAAAGAGAGAGAGAGAGAGAGAGGCTTTTCTCCTTCACTAGTCAGTCTGCACTGTGACTCTAAGTCTGTTGCATTATTCAAACTTTGTGATCTGGGGGGGGGGGTTGATGGAGATAATGATAGTTGCGTGTTACTCCGCATGCACCCTTAGTCATCACAAACAGTCGTTTTTAAAACAAACCAGCCACAAAGCATCTGACAGACCATCAGCGGATAGTTACAAAACAGTTTTGCCTACCGGGGCGAACCCATTAAACGCCACCATGCTGTCTCCACCGAACCCACTCCCTGCCCCACCAGGCATTCTAAGCCACGCTTTGAAGTTTGCTTTGTGCATCCTGCCCTAAAGTCTCGCATCGGGACCCTTCACAAAACACTGCAGAGGACAACTAAGCGGCTCTACTCAGAATCACATCTCAGGTCTACCTAATGGGGTTTACTTCCAGGAAAGGATGTGCCCGCAGCAAGCTTCAAAAGGATTTGCCCGCATCGAGGTTCAATGCTTCAGTATGACAGAGGAGCTCGACCACACCAATCCCGTCCCCTGGTAGCCACACAACCGCTAGAATCCGCACCGCAAATCCCCCCCCCCAGCTGTGGGATTGAAAGCTCCTGCAAAGTAACCCCAGTTGCATAGGCAGGATTTTTTTAAGTCAGGGGGCATTTAGAGAGAAGAAGAGAGAGGTTGTATTTATACCCCGCCCTTCACTACCCGAAGGAGTCTCAGAGCGGCTTACAAACTCCTTTCTCTCCCCCTCCCCACAACAGACACCCTGTGAAGCAGGTGGGGCTGCGAGAGCTCTCCTGAGAACTGCCCTCCAGAGAACAGCTCCGAGAGAACTTGTGACTGACCCAAGGTCGCACCAGCAGCTGCACGCAGAGGAGAGAGTCCGCGCTCCTAAGCCCGCTACACCCAACAAATAAAAAGTCGGCAACCACTGCTGGGGGTGACCAGATCAGTCTGTTGGGGGGGGGGAGCTTGAGAAGAAACCCACAGGTGTCAATGGCCATCTCAATCATAACTTCCTGACTCCTCGACCCAATCTGTTGATTTGGGTAAGAAACATTGTAAGCAAGTAGACTTTTCTTGGGGGAGAGGGGCAGTGTTCCCTCTAAGCTGAGTTAGTGTGAGCTAGCTCACAGTTTTTTACACTCCGGCTCACACATTTTTGTCTTAACTCAGGAAGGATGGCTCCAGAACAAACTAGTATATACAGTAGCCAAATCGCTGGCTCACAACTTTAATGCCAGTAGCTCACGAAGTAGAATTTTTGCTCACAAGACTCCACAGCTTAGAGGGAACATTGGAGAGGGGTCTGGGGCCTCCCGCTCTCCTCCTTGGGGTCGGGCTTGGGAGGGGGGCACTGTTCCCTCTAAGCTGAGTGAGTGTGAGCCAGCTCACAGTTTTTTTTAGCCTCTGGCTCACCCATTTTTGCCTTCGCTCAGGAAGGAATGCCTCCAGAGCAAACTAACTGATGCAGCAGCCCAATCGCTCGCTCACAACTTTAATGCCAGGAGCTCACAGAGTAGAATGTTTGCTCACAAGACTCCACAGCTTAGAGGGAACATTGGAGAGGGGGCTGGGGCCTCCTGCTCTCCTCCTTGGGGTCTGGCTTGGGAGGGGGCCACCGTTCCCTCTAAGCTGAGTTAGTGTGAGCTAGCTCACAGTTTTTTAGCCTCCAGCTCACCCATTTTTGCCTTTGCTCAGGAAGGAATGCCTCCAGAGCAAACTAACTGATGCGCCTGCGCCTGCCAAATCGCTCGGCTCACAACTTTAATGCCAGGAGCTCACAGAGTAGAATGTTTGCTCACAGGGCTCCACAGCTTAGAGGGAGCATTGGAGGGGGGGGTGGCGGCGTTCCCACTCACCGTCCTCCAGAGGGGCTGCCTCTTGGCCCTGACGGAGGTGGCGGCGACGACGAGGTGGGAGAGGGCGACGACGCAGCCGAAGAGGATGGCCAGGAGGGTGCGGACGGGCAGGAGGGCGTAGGAGACGAAGGTGACGAGCATGAGCTGCCAGAGTCCCTGCTCGGGGGCGGCGGGGGTCTGGGGCCCGTCGGCGCCGAGCGAGAAGGGGCAGCAGAGGAAGGCGAAGGTGAAGGCGAAGAGCAGGGTGAGCTTGACGATCTGCTGGAGCTGGGTGACCTGCAGGTACTTGACGTTGGTGAGGATGAAGAGGGAGAGGAAGATGACGCCGTGCACCGGGTGCGAGCCCTTGGCGATGGTGAGGCGGCGCGGCCCGGCCAGGAGCTCCAGCAGCGCCAGGCTGCCGGTGAGGACGATGAGCACGGCCAGCGCCTTGAGGGTCGACGTCTGCTCCAGCTTCAGGTTGTAGTTCTGGAAGAGCGACTCCAGCTCCTTGCAGTCGAACTGGTCCTCGCAGGCCACGCCGCCCGAGGAACCCCCGGCCGGCCCCGGAGCGGGGGGAGCGGG
>NW_015172612.1:32991-65142 GCF_001447785.1 Gekko japonicus | reverse complement strand
GGGAGGAGGCAGGAGGGAAAGACGGGGCGATCCCCCTCCTACGTCCAAAAGCATCCCCCCCCCCCCCCCAGCGGGCGGGAGCGGAGGGGGGGGTGGCCTGCTGCGCCTGCGCACTGGAGCAGCCGGCCGCGGCTCCCCAATCCGCGCGCCGACCCAAAACGAAAAGGCCCCCTCTAAGCTGTGGAATCTTGTGAGCAAGAATTCTACGTTGTGAGCTCCTGGCATTAAAGATGTGAGCAAGCTACTGCATAAATCAGTTTGCTCTGGAGCCATCCTCCCTGAGCTAAGACAAAAATGTGTGAACCGGGGGCCAAAAAACTGTGAGCTAGCTCACACTAACTCAGCTTAGAGGGAACACTGGTGGGGGGGGGGGCGCAACTCGATCGCGGGACCGCGACAGAGCAGGCGCGTCTTCCCCTCCCTCCCCCCGCGCCCAGCCCCCCCGCCGCCGCCTTTGCCGATCACCTCCCCCCCAAGGAAAAAACTTTCTGCTGCGCTCTCCCTCCGCCCGACAGCCGATTAGAATGGGTCCCCGCGACCGCATGCAGCGAAAGGGACTGACTGCGGCTGCAGACGGGGGAGAGCGGGGGAAAGCGGTGGGGGAGAGAGAGGGAGATCAGCCCTCTCGTGAGCCCTGGGAAGGTGAGCGCCGCCGGCTGAGCTCCGGGAAAGGAGGAGACGGGCACTCGAGGCTCGGTTTCGGATTAGGGGGGGCTGCGTCGAATTCGCTCCGCTGCTGCCGCCACACACAGATGCGCGCCTGTTTAGAAAATCGCCCTGCCTGCCTGGGGGAGCCAGCCTCCAGGTGGGACCTGGGGATCCCCCGGAATTACAGCTCCTCTCCAGACTGCAGGGATCAGCTTCCCCGGGAGGGAATGGGGGCTTTGGAGGGGGGGGGGACTCTAGGGCATTGCACCCCACTGAGGTCCTTGCCCTCTTCAGGCTCCACCCCCAAATCTCCAGGAGTTTCACAACCTACTTCTGGCAACCCAACCCGGGACCTGGCAACCCTGACCCTTGCTCCAAAGGACCCTCAGTTCTTCCCCCCCCCTCCCAATCCTGCCACATCTTTTCTTTCAGCCCTGGCTTCCCACAGGATCCAATGTGTGGTCCTTCACTTTATTCCATAGGGCTTCCCGCATTCCAGGTGAATGAGCCGAGGCTGGCAGCCTTAAGCAGAAAATGGGCCCTAGGTAGAGTTGCCAGCCTGCGGGGGAGGCCTGGTGATCTTCTGGAATGACAACTGTTCTCAGTACTACCACTCCCCTGGAGAAAAATGGCCACTTTGGAGGATGGGCACTGTGGCACTATACTCTGCTGAGGTCCCTTCCCGCTCCAAACCCCAGCCTCCCAAGGCTTCATCCCCAAATCTCCAGGAATTTCTTGGCCCTAATCAGGTCCCTACAGGGCTCTTTTTGTAGAAAAAGCCCAGCAGGAACTCATTAGCATAATAGGCCACACCCAACAACAGCAACTCATTAGCATATTAGGCCACACCCCTGACCGCACAGCTCATTGGCACATTAGGCCGCACCCCCATGTTACCAGAAGTGTGGTCATCCCACCTTTCCCTTCTTATTCTGTTTACCTTGTTTGTTGTCAAAACCCAGGTCTTTTTTGTAGCAGGAACTCCTTTGCATGTTAGGCCACACACCCCTAATGTAGCCAATCCTAATGAGTTCCTGCTGTTGGGTGTGGCCTGTTATGCTAATGAGTTCCTGCTGGGCGTGGCCAACTCAGGAGCCAGCCGGAACTCCGTTTCTATGCGTTCCTGCCCAAAAATAGCCCTGGGTCCCTAACCTGCTGTACCCTGGAGGGAATGAGATCCCTTTCAAGCGCTTGGGCAGAAATCATTGCACAAAACGCAGGGCGGGTGAACCTGAAGTAAGCAGGCAGACCCGGCTGGGTCTCTGTTTCCCAGCCCTATACGGGGCATGGTCGGTTCTCCTCGGAACTGGTCCCCAAATGCCAACCCCGCCAGTTCTTTCTCTGCCAGTCCACACGGCTGCGGGGGTGCCTCTGTCGCCCAGCCTGGCCGTGGCCCTGACCTCGCCGCATCCTTGGAAATTGGCGATCAGCGATAAAGGCACGCTTAAATGTATAACTGCTCCCTGCCCAATAATCCTCTGAAAACATATTGATTTAGTTTGCCGGCCTGCTCTACAAACGCCGTCCTCTAAAGGATAACCATCAGCCCAAACACACTTTTCCCTCTCTCTCCAAATGTCAGATACTTTGCCTTTACTGTGTGTTTCTAATCTGCTTGTGACACACAAAACGGCGGGTGCGTAAGTGATCTGAAATGGCATCCAGGTGGTTTTTCACATGGTACTCTCCCCGCCCCACAAAACCCACCATTCATTAAAAAAAAAGGAAACACAACATTTCTTCCATGTTCGGTATTGGTTGGAATGGGAAATTTAGCTGGACCACCAGATACTCTGGGATGTGAAAACTGGCTGCTGGGAGGGCCTGTGGCCCAGAGGTAGAGCATCTGCTTGGCATGTGGAAGGCCATAGGTTCAAACCCCGGCATTTCCAGTTGAAAGGCCCAGGTAGAAGACCTCCACTTTGGGCTTCTAGAGAGGCGCTTCCAGTCAGAATAGAGAATATTGACCTTGATAGACCAAGGGTATGAGTCAGTATGAGGCAGAAGTAATCCCCAATTACATAAACATGTAACCCTATGGGTTTGGCCTTCTGTTGGAGTTGGGAAGGAGTGAAAGATATTCTGTATTTGTAAGGGAGTCCTAGGAGGTTTGTGAAAAGGCAGGTTTCTGGAGAGAAAGGGAGATGGAGGCCAGAAGTCAACCGAGTGTTAACTGGTGAGGGCGGGACTGTAGCTAGGAAATTTTTGTTGGGGGGGGGCTGGGGAAATTGGGAGCCCCCAAAAGCTCCACAAATGTGCACTGACAATCACGAAAAGTGCACTGACGTCACAACAAATAAAAAATGCTCACACTGAGATTCTCCCCCCCTCTCCCTCCCTCCCTGATGCCAAGACGAGGCATAGACAGAGGGCACCCAGCATACCTGGCTCTGTATTCAAATGGCTATGTTTGAAGACGTTTCAAACAGCTATGTTTGAGAGCTGGTCTGGTGTAGTGGTTAAGTGCGCGGACTCTAATCTGGGAGAACCGGGTTTGATTCCCAACTCCTCCACTTGCACCTGCTGGATGACCTTGGGCAAGCCATTGTTCTGTCAGCAGTGTTCTTGAAATGGAGGAGTTTCTGTCAAGAGCTCTCTCAGTCTATTTCTAAATACCCCATAGGAGACCCCAGCACAAGGAGAGCTGTAGATGCTTTTCCCCCCCCCCCCAGCCTTGTCACGTGGAAAAGCCTTTTTCCAGAGGACCTGCACATTTTTTCCTGCTTCATCTGGCCCACCTCTCCTTCCACCCTTCTACCTGCCCTCCTGCTCCAGGAAAGCTGATGGGCAAGCACGAGGGTGGTGGGAGAGGAAAGGAAGAGGGCAAGAGAGAAAGAGAGCAGTCCTCTTGGAACCCAGGCAGAAGCCATAGCAGCCCAGCATCCTTGGCAGGAGGGATTCTTTGGGGCCCTGCGCTGGGGGTGAAAAATCAATGCGCTACAATTTGAAAATTGGTGCACTATTATTGGGGAGAGGCAAAGCACAAGTGGTTTGGAGGGGAACAGGGGCTGGGCCTGGACCGACACTGACAGGCAGGCGATCGATCGGGGGTGAGGGGGCCGGGGAGAGGGAGGCGGAGCCAAGGATCGGGGGAGGGGCCGTAAAAACCGTGGAGGTTCCAGGCCCCATGGGCCCTGCGGTAGCTACGGGCCTGGGGGAGGGGCCTAAAAGCAGGGCTCCAGCCCCTGGAGATCTGCAGCAGCCCCAAGAGCACCACGGACAGAGCCAGCCCAGCAGTGGGGAAATCGAAGAGCCGCTTGCAGAAGGAGAAGCAAGAAAAGAACCCATCACCCCTCTGAATCGTGTTGCCTCAGTCTGCGTTTTGCCCTGACCTGGATGGCCCAGCCTAGCCTGAGCTTTTCAGATGTTGTCGGCTAAGTCGGGCTGGTCTCGGTTAGGATTCGGCCGGGAGACCACCAAGGAAGCACAGGATCGCTACACGGAGGGCCGGCAACAGCAAACTGCCTCGGAACGTCTCTTGCCTTGGAAAGCCTCCGGGGGCCACCGTAAATCTGTCTGCAACTTGGCAGCCATTTCCACCACCAAGTTTCATGTATTGCATCCTGACCCTCTTGTGAATGGTAAACAGGGCTTATAGAGTCTGGGGAACTGCTTTGAGATGGTATCTTTACTATGCCTACTGGTCATCCCCCCTGTCTTGGGAGCTATGGAAGCCAGTCTCTACACCAGGGGTGTCGAACTCCTTTGTTATGAGGATTGGATTTGACATAAACAAGACCTTATTGGGCCAGGCCATGTGTGTCATAAAAGGTAATGCCAGGTGGTGGAGATATAAACTTTATGAAGGACACAAACACAAAGTTTTTTTTTACTTAAAATAAAAACATGCTTAAAACATGAGCACTCTTGCAATATCTTGTTTATTTAATGGTGCCTGATAACTGACACCTCTTGCTCTGAATTGTTGCATCAAAATGTCTGTGCTGTTGCAGTCTTGAGTATGCTGTTCAGGTGTGTGTACCTGTAAGCTGCAAACCTACGATGATGCAGCAGCAGCAGGACTGGAAGAAGAAGCAGAAGACGGCCAGTTCCACTGCGGGCCTGATAGAAGCCCCCGGGCCGCATGTTTGACACCCCTGCTCTACACTGTCTTTCTCACCACCCAACCCAGGTGGCTTCCCTCAGCTAGTGTTACCAACCTCCAGGTGGGGCCTGGAGGTGTCTCAGAATCACAGCTGATCTTCACATTACACAGATCAGTTCCTCCGGAAGAAATGGATGCTTCAAAGGACGGACTCTGTGGAATTACATCCCCAAGGGGGTCACTCCCGTCCCCAGACTCTGCCTCCCCCAGCACTTCCCTCAAATCTCGAGGACTTTCTCAAGCTGTAGTTGTCAAACTTAATGGGGGTTGATGGGAAGAATGGGGGGGCACACACATATTCATAAAGACCCTGCCAGGGGGAGGGGTGCTTAACCCTTTCTTCACCCACTTCACGTCCCCCTTGTTTATTCCAAGCCTGTTTGGAATTCCATAGAAAGGGAAGGGGCTAAGGAGGAAAGACGGAACAGAGAACGGGTTAAGTTCCTCAGGCCCATAGCTACAGTGGGGCATTTCAGGGCTCGCCCCCCCCCCACTTCCTACCAAGGCCCAACAACTTCCCCGCCTGCCAGCACCCGAGCTGGTGGCATGGGACAGCGGCAGCAAAAAGTGGTGTGAAGAAGTTAGGCAGGCTGGCTGGCAGGCGAGGTGAGGCCAGCAGGCTGTAGGTCTCAAACTGGTGGGGCTGGCGGTGGTGCAGGGTGGCTGCCTCAGGAAGCGGCACGAGGAAGTCAAGCGGGCCGGCAGGTGAGGTGGGGCTGGCAGGCTGTGAGTCTTGAGCAGGTGGTGGCAGCAGTGCAGGAAGAGGCATGAGGAAGTTAGGAGGGCTGCCGGACTGCAGGCAAAGTTGGGCCGGCGGGTGCAAGGAGGCAGGAAGGACTCGTTTCAGTCTTCGGCGGCTGTCCCCCTTCCACTCCGACCAGCTGGGGCAACCTCGGCTGCTGCAAACCAAGAGCAAAGCCCTCCTCTCTCGGAAATCGGCTTGAAAACCCTCCACCCTCCACAATATGGGGAATAATCCTGCTCCTGCCTACTCCAACTGGCGAGCGTGAGTTTATTTTATTTTTATTTTATCAGTTCAGTATTCAGTTTATCAGGTTTAAAAGCCTATAGGCCGTACACCGTAAAAGTTGATTTAAAACTTTTAAAAGGTTTTAAACATTTTAAAAGACAGTCTCTAACAGAAATGTGCCACGTCTATTATACAGCTATGGCACAAAGTACCCAGCAGAAGTCTCAACCTTGTAGATTTTGAAAAGGAAGAAAATTTTAATAGCCATTTCCTCAGGAACTTTTCTCTCGCAGCTGCACATTTTGGGCAGCAAAATATATATATATATGGGCAGGTGAGTCTATAGTTGCTAATGGGCAGTTGCAGTAGCATTGAGTTGGTGGGATGCCCTGAAAACGACCCTTCACCTGTGCCCCCCAACTTATTTAAAGCCCCCCCTGAATCAAAAAATCCTGGCTACGTGCCTGAATCTTCTTCTCTTTCCACCTCAAATCAACTAGTTAGCCCATCACATTTCCGTTAGGCTTTGAATTGGTCTTTCCCCCCACTCCAACCATGGGTGCCTCCGAGGCTGATATGGTGAAGATCCCAGACTGTATTTCAGGATCTGAACTGTGTATATGAAACTAACCCAAAACAATAGTGATAACTAACTGAGTACAGAAAATAAACGCTGTATAACTAACGCAGACCATGGAGTGCACAAAGGTCATGCAGAGGAAATTTATATTATAACAAAAACAAAAATAACCAGGGACCACATATATCAGTGAAGCAAGATTACATCATAAAATGTGCAAGACCATAAATAGTATACATAAGTTCATAAGTAGTTGACGAAGAGTCAGGATTTTGATCTTTGTTTCGAGGGTTCTTCTTCAAAGAGTTCAAACGACTTCATCAAGTACTGATAATGTACAGAAGACTTCAATCATGTATATGCGGGAAAAATCCTTCACATAGCACTCATAAAGCACAGAAGCCTTCAGACTAGTAATACAGGGGGAAAAAATCAGTCCTAATACTAATATACTAATATAAAGCCAGGCATCGATCAACAGTGGAACATGTTCTCAAATAGTCAGAAATGGAAAATGCGGGTCAAAAATCAGCATTCCAAATGCCTCAGCTCCATTTCCCCACATAGAACTATAGAGTTGGAAGGGACCAGGGCCGGCCCGAGGTGTTTCTGCGCCCTAGGCGAGGTGCAGATGCCAACCTCCTGGTGGGGCCTGGAGACATGGGGGGAAGGGAAACAAAGCTTCCCGAAAGTTGCAGCAGCACGAGCTGCAGCAGCGCTGAGGGCCCCCCCCCCGCGCCTTCCTCCCGCTGTAACACCTTTCTCTCCTCCCTCTCAGGGACATGGGGCTGGCTGGCTGGGGACACGGCTGCTTCAGCGGCAGAGCAGGGGAGGCGAACGGTGGCATGCTTCGGCAGCGCACGGGCTTTTTTGGGGGGGACGAACTTCGCTGCCCCATCCAGGGTCTGCTGCCCGCCCCATCCAGGGCTCAGCGCTCTAGGCGAATGCCTAGTTCACCTAGCGGCCCTGGAAGGGACCTCCAGGGTGACCTAGTCCAACCCCCTGCACAATGCAGGAAATTCACAAATACCTCCCCCTCCACACCCACAGTGACCTCTGTTCCATGCCCAGAAGATGACAAGAAACTTCCAGGATCCCTGGCCAAAACTGGCCTGGAGAAAAATTGCTTCCCCACCCCATAGTGGTGATCAGCATTTCCCTAGGCGTGTAAGAAAGGGCCACGAGAACTAAGCACTGATTCAACCCTTCCTGCCTTCCCTCTCATGATCTGCCCAAGTTCACAGAATCCGCATTGCATGATAGGCAATGACTAATTCCATATTTTTCATACCCTCCAATAATATTTCTTTGTATACTAGCTATGGCTAAGGTCACTGAAATGTCACCTGCTTGTTTAATGTTTGATGTTCATTGTTGTTAATGATGATTTTTAAAAAACAAATTAAAAATCTATATTAAAAAATGTCACCTGAAGAGAAATTTGAAGGGAATTCCGCTTCGAGAAGAGTGGGTTTGACGTGGGTTCCCTCCAAAGATGAAACATTTGGAGAATCTGGATTTGCAAAAGCATTTCAATGAGATTTGGGACAGTTCTGCTTCTGAGAATCTGGTCTATAGCCCATGACAGTGTATGCCATAATAAACACATTGGTCTTTAAGGCACCACGGGACTCCCACCGGCTTTTTCCAAGGAACAAACAAACAAAGGGATCCCTGTGGGATATCCTAGGGGGTTTCCCACAACATTTCTTCCAAAAATTCATCTGAAGCAAAACTCAAGGTAAATGTTGAGGTTAGCAAAATTCTAATATTCAGTAAATCATCCAGGAATCGGATTCCAACAGTGTCGATTAGTGAGGCAGGGCTGTGGATAGTAAGAAGCTGGTGCTGATCAAAGAGGAAAGGACCCAAATGAGTCCCAGTGGAAAAGGTGAACTGTAAAGGAAAGTGAAAATACCGATAATTATAACAACAACAAAGGTTGCATAGGACAGTGGAGGGAAGGGATGGTTGGAACAGTATCTTGCAAGAAGAAGAAGAAGAAGAAGAAGAAGAAGAAGAAGAAGAAGAAGAAGAAGAAGAAGAAGAAGAAGAAGAAGAAGAAGAAGAAGAAGAAGAAGAAGAAGAAGCAGCAGCAGCAGCAGCAGCAGCAGCAGCAGCAAAGGTTTTTATACCCCTATGACACGAACCCCCTTTATACTGACAGTTCTGTGATGGTCTGCATGTCAGGACCTAGTCAGAGTTGATTTTATTGCTTTTGACCAGTCCTCTACACCCAATGTATCATATTCTCTTCGGGTTTTGTCTATTTCAGGCTGTCTTCCTTGAGGACTACTGCACAGTATATGGCTCCCCAGAAGGCCAGGCACCAACACTTGTAACATTAAAAAAGGCACAGTTGTTTTATTGTTGCACAGGAAACACTACAGGGGGATGGGATATATTTACATGGGATGTTCAGATACTTTGTTGAAATATTTATATCACTTTGCCTTGTCTTAGGCTGACTGTGGTTCGCTCCTTCAGTGGTTAACTTATTGGCTTTAGTTGGTCTGGTCCCCCCCTGCGTCTAACTGGTCCCCCAACCAGCCTTCCAGACTCCACACTCCAGATCCCTTTTTGCCTTTCCTCAGCCCCTATTTGAGTCCCTATCAAGCAGGGTTTTTGTGTGTTTGTGACCACCCAGGTCTTATGCATCCACTCTCTTCCAAATCCCTCTTCCAACCCCCTCTTCCAACTTTCTGCCCCCAACTGTCAGGTCATTTTTCTGTCACTCAGGGAGTGCTCCAGCCAAAAGGCCCCCTCCCCTCTAGGTCATGTGACTCAGCCTGGATCTATCTTAACATTCTGCTGGTCCCAGATTTTCAGTTCCATCACAACCCCCTTTTCTCTACCTTAAGGAGTCACAAAGTGGCTTGCAATCTCATTCCCTTCCCCTCCCCATAACAGGCACCTTGTGAGCAATGCTCCCTCTAAGCTGTGGAGTCTTATGAGCAAAAAAATCTACCTAGTGAGCTACTGGCATTAAAGTTGTGAGCCGTGTTCCCTCTAAGCTGAGTGAGTGTGAACTAGCTCACAGTCTTTTAGCCTCTGGCTCACACATCTTTCTCGTAGCCCAGGAAAGATGGCTCCAGAGCAAACTAATGTATGCAGTAGCCAAATCGCTCGCTCACAACTTTAATGCTAGTAGCTCACAAAGTAGAATTTTTGCTCATAAGACTCCACAGCTTAGAGGGAGCATTGGTTGTGAGTGAGTGATTTGGCTACTGTGTAAATTAGTTTGCTCTGGAGACATCCTTTCTGAGCAAAGACAAACATGTGTGAGCCAGAGGCTAAAAAACTGTGAGCTGGCTCATACTAATTCAGCTTAGAAGGAACACTGCTTGTGGGGTAGCTGGGGTTGTGATAGTCCTGAGAGAACCGTGACTGGCCCAAGGTCACCCAGCCATCCTCATGTGTCCCAAAGCAGCTTACAATCACCTTCCCTTCCTCTCCCCCCAACAGGCACCTAGTGGGGCAGCAGATGAGGCTGAGAGGGTTCTGAAAGAACTGTGACTGGTCCAAGGTTCCCCAGCAGGCTTCCTGTGGAGGAGGAGGGGGGAATCAAACCCGGCTCTCCAGATTAGAGTCCACCGCTCTTAATCACTACACCACACTGGACTTTTAGTTTGCTTTTCATTTAGAGAGCAGTCCTATGTAAGTTGGGGTCATTTTGTAGAAAAAGAGGTGCAGGAGCTCATTAGCATAACTCATTAGTATAGCTTATTTGCATATGCCACACCCCCTGACATCACCAGCAGTGTGTCAGAAGGCAACACCCACCACTCAGGCTCCACTGGACTGTGTTGGATTGCTAGCTATTGGGGGGGGGGGACATGCAGATCTGTCCCTCACAAAGGAGGGAGAGCTTGTACCTAAATAAAACCTGGCCTTAAAGTTGCCACTGGACTGTTTTGGACCAGGGGGATGGGGGGACGCGGGGAGGGGGCTGTGCAGCTTACCTGGCTGCTTCTTGCTCTGACTGAGGGCTGCTGGGAGCAGGGGGTGGGGCTTGTTGCATGTGCCCGCCCCCTGGGCTCTTTACTGCCGGAGCTCCACTCCTGTGCGCTCCTGCAGGAAATGACCCCTGTATGTAACTCTGTTCAGAACCCTATTCAGTTCTATTTATTCGGGTTTACCCCCAAAAAAAGACAGCAGTCATAAGCAGGTCTGTTGCTTCTGAGTCATGGTGCCCCTATGAATGAATGACCTCCCAAATGTCCTGTCATTAACAATCTTTTTCGGGTCTTAAAAACTGAAGGCCATGGCTTTCTTCACCCAGTCTATCTGTCTCCTGTTGGGTCTTCCTCTTTTCCTGCTGCCCTCAATTTTCCCCAGCATTATTGTCTTAGCCAGCGACTCTTCTCTTCTCACAATGTGACCAAAGTATGATAGCCTCAGCTGAGTGATTTTAGCTTCTAGGGAGAGTTCAGGCTTGATTTGATTTAAAGGTAAAGGTAAAGGTTCCCTTGCTCGAAAGCCAGTCGAATCCGACTCTAGGGTTGCAGCGCTCATCTCCGTTTCAAAGCCGAAGAGCCAGCGCTGTCCGAAGACGTTTCCGTGGTCATGTGGCCGGCATGACTAAACACCAAGACGCACGGAATGCTGTTACCTTCCCACCGAAGTGGCACCTATTTATCTACTTGCAATTTCTTGCTTTCGAACTGCTAGGTTGGCAGGAGCTGGAACTAGAGACAGGAGCTCACTCCGTCATGCGGCACACTCAGGTCCCGAACTGCTGAACTACCACCGACCTTCTGCAGCCTGCAGCTCAGCATCTTAACCACTTGAGCCACCGCTCAACCCACTTATTCATCTTTATGGTAGTCCATGGTATCCCTAAAGGTAAAGATAAAGGTTTCCCGTGCTCGAAAGCCAGTCGAATCCGACTCTAGGGTTGCAGTGCTCATCTCCATTTCCAAGCCGAAGAGCCAGCGCTGTCCGAAGATGTTTCCATGGTCATGTGGCCAGCATGACTAAATGCCACGGCTCTCCTCCAAATCCACATCTCAAAGAAATCAACTTTCTTCCAGTTAGCTTTCTTCACTGTCCAGCTTTCACACCTATACATAGTAATGGGGAATACTATAGTATGAATTATCTTGATTTTGGTCACCAGCAACACGTCATTCCTTAAGTATCTTTTCTATTTTCTTCATGGCTGCCCCTCCCAGTCTCAAACTCCTTCTGATTTCTTGGTTACATTGTCCCTTTTGGTTGATAGTTGACCCAATAAATAGATATTTAATAATTTCAATTTCTTCATCCTCAACCTTAAAGCTGTGTAATTCTTCAGTAGTCATTGCTTTTGTCTCCTCGGTGTTTGGCAAGTAATTCTGCTTCGGCACTTTCTGATTTAATCTTTATCAGTAGTCATTTCAGGTCTATATTCTTCGCTGCAAGTAATGTAGTGCTATCTGCATATCTCAAATTGTTAATGTTCCTTCCATCAATTTTCACTCCACCTGCATTTAAATCTAATCCGCCCTTTGTCATAATATGTTCTGCATATTGATTGAACAGGCAGGGAGATAAAATACACCCTTGTCCGACACCTTTGCCAATTGACACGGCTTAATGTGGTGCCTTCCATGAAGAAGAAGAAAAAGAAGAGGAAGAAGGAGGAGGAGGAGATTGGATTTATACCCCGCCCTTCACTACCCAAAGGAGTCTCAGAGTGGCTTACAATCTCCTTTCCCTTTCCCTCCCCACAACAGGCACCCTGGGAGGTAGGTGGGGCTGAGAGAGCTCTGATAAAAACTGCTCTTTTTCAAGAGCAGCTGTGCCAGAGTTATGGCTTGCCCAAGGTCATCCAGCCTGGTGCAAGTGGAAGATTGGGGAATCAAACCCGGTTCTCCCAGATTAGAGTCCGCGCACTTGACCACTACACCAAACTGGCTCCATGAAGATAGATTGAGGTGGGTAGCTCAGGTAGGACTCTTTTTGTAGCAGGAACTCCTTTGCATAGTAGGCGACACACCCCTAATGTAGCCAATCCTCCAAGAGCTTACAGAGCTCTTCTTACAGGGGCTACTGTAAGCTCTTGGAGGACTGGCTACATTAGGGGTGTGTCACTTAATATGCAAATGAGTACCTGCTACAAAAAGAGCCCTGCTTGAAGCAGCAGAACAAAGTTTAAGTCCAGTGGCACCTTTAAGACCAAAGAAGTGTGCATGCACACAAAAACTAAAACTTTGCTGGCCTTAAAGGTGCCCCTGGACTCAAACTTTGTTCTGCTGCTTCAGACCAACACAGCTACACACCTGAATCTACCGATTTTATTTATCTATTTATTTTTTGGATTTATATCCCATTCTCCCCAAAGGCTCAGGGCGGCTAACAACGAGGCACGAGTGCCAAAGTTAAGACAGATAAAAGCAGATAAAAAGACAGTAAAAATACGCCAATTGGAAACCCTTTCTGTTTCTCCATATTCAGTCCTAACCAGGGCTATTTTGGGGCAGGAACGCACAGGAACGGAGTTCCGGCTGGCTCCCAAGTTGGCCACGCCCACCAGGAACTCATTAGCATAATAGGCCACACCCAACAGCAGGAACTCATTCGGATTGGCTACAATTAGGGGTGTGTGGCCTAACATGCAAAAAGCTCTGTGTTTTGACAACAAACAAGGTAAAGAGAATAATGGTTTTAACATAGCTTCTGGCAATTCTTAGGGAAGCGTGGTGTCACTTCCAGGGCTATTTTTGGGCAGGAACGCACAGGAACGGAGTTCCGGCTGGCTCCCGAGTTGGCCATGCCCAGCAGGAACTCATTAGCATAATAGGCCACACCCAACAGCAGAAACTCATTCAGACTGGCTACATTAGGGGTGTGTGGCCTAACATGCAAAGGAGTCCCTGCTACAAAAAAAGGCCCTGGGTTTTGACAACAAACAAGTTAAACAGAATAAGAAGCAAAAGGTGGGTGTGGCTGGATGACCAACTTCTGGTAACATGTGGGTGCGGCCTAATGTGCTAATGAGCTGTGCTCTCATGGGTGTGGCCTAATATGCTAGTGAGTTCCTGCTGTTGGGTGTGGCCTATTATGCTAATGAGTTCCTGCTGGGCTTTTTCTACCAAAAAAAGCCCTGGTCCTAGCACAACCTCTTGTCTAAGGTATAGGAGGATGAGCACCAGAACAGACGTCGTGACAACCATTTCTTTTGAACCATCCATAGCTTTTCGTGATCCACAGCTGTAAACTATGAAAGACAGGCTGATCTTTTTTTTCTGAAATTCTCTTGTATGTTCCCATCATCAACCTAATTTGCAATATGATCTCTAGTGCCTCTTCCTTTTGAACATCTGCCATTTCTCATTCCTTGTAAGGTTTTGAGCATCACTTTGCTCAAGTCGGCTCGGAAGTAAGTCCCAATTTATTCAATGCAGCTTCCTCCCAGAAAACTAATCTTAGGATCTCACCCCAATTCTTTTTAGGATTGCACCGCTACCTTACTTTGGCAGCCCCCTCTGCAGTATCCAGTGAAGTGGAGCAAAGAATACCAAAAGGCTGCCCAGACGCATGTAACAAAGTTTGAGTTTAGGGGCACCGTTAAGGCCAACAAAGTTTAATTCTGGGTATAAGCATTCATGTGCAGGCACACTTTTCACGTGCAGGCACAGCCGGTTTGGTGTAGTGGTTAAGTGCGCGGACTCTAATCCGGGAAAACCTGGCTGGATGACCTTGGGCAAGTCATAGTTCTGATAAGAGCTGTCCTTGAAAAAGAGCAGTTTCTGTCAAGAGCTCTCTCAGCCCCACCTTCCTCACAGGGTGTCTGTCGTGTGGAGGGGAAGGGGTTTGTAAGCCACTCTGAGATGCCTTTGGGTAGTGAACGGCGGGGTATAAATCTCTTCTTCTTCTTCTTCAGTGTACCACACACTTTGTTCTGTTGCTTCAGACCAACATGGCTACCCATCTGACTTCAGATTCATGGAGACTGAGAAGCAGGCATTTCTTCACCGGAGAAGATGGCTTGCCCAGCTTAAAGGTAAAGGTAAAGGTTCCCTTGCTCGAAAGCCAGTCAAATCTGACTCTAGGGTTGCGGTGCTCATCTCCGTTTCCAAGCCGAAGAGCCAGCGCTGTCCAAAGACATTTCCGTGGTCATGTGGCTGGCATGACTAAACACCAAGGCGCACGGAACGCTGTTACCTTCCCACCGAAGTGGTACCTATTTGTCTACTTGCAATTTCTTGCTTTCAAACTGCTAGGTTGGCAGGAGCTGGAACTAGAGACAGGAGCTCACTCCATCATGCGGCACCCGGGTCTCGAACTGCTGAACTACTGACCTTCCACAGCCTGCAGTTCAGCATCTTAACCACTTGAGCCACCGCAGCTCCATTTGCCCAGCTTAGGACAAGATAAATGACCAGCTTTACCATCTCAAAGCAGTTCCCCAGCTTCCATAAAACTGTGGTTAGATTACCACTTGGTAAATGATTGTCATATTCACCAATAGTCTCTGTGCAGCGAAACATAGCCCCTGCTCACAAAACCATGGTATGAAAAGCAAGATGAATTTTTACAGGACTCATTGAAAATGCAAACAATCCAACAGGGAAAAACCAAGAATCAGTGAGAGCCATCTGTTGGTTCGCTTGCCAATCTAACAACAGAGAAGGATGCAGCAACATTACAAACACTTTGGGACTAAAGCGTTGGAACATTCAGCTTGGGAAGAATGTAGCTTCTGGAACCTTTAGTGTTTGATGATGGAAACCTACCTTGTTTGGGGGGTTACGTTATTCAGTTTTAAAAACAGTGAAGAGAAGACAAGATTGGATTTATACCCCGCCCTTCACTACCCAAAGGAGTCTCAGAGCGGCTTACAAACTCCTTTCCCTTTCCCTCCCCACAACAGACACCCTGGGAGGTATGCGGGGCTGAGAGAGCTCTGACAGAAACGGCTCTTTTTCAAGAACAGCTGTGCCAGAACTATGGCTTGCCCAAGGTCATCCAGCAGGTACAAGTGGAGGAGTGGGGAATCAAACCTGGTTCTCCCAGATTAGAGTCCACGCACTTAACCACTACACCAAACTGTTTAGGGGAACGGGCAAATTGGGTTTATTGAGTACAGTACCCATGAATTCTCAAAAAAACCTAGCTTTTTATCAAATGCTCATAATTATTCTAAATCTTGCTTCAAGTGTTTTGGACATGCACTTCTGCACGCTGCTTTCCCACGGCAACCCCCCCCCCCCAACATGACCCCAGTATTAACTTACAAAAGAGTGTCTTTCCTTCATTATCTGGATCCTTCCTGGATCCCGATTATGGGTAAAGCTTGTGTGAATTGTCTCTCTGGTATTCCACCCTTCTCCAGTTTACTTCCTTAATCCTTAAAGCTTAATTTCATGAGAACTGAGTGTCCTATATTGGACTGCATCTATCTTATGCTTGCCTGATCTGTATGGCCCAGGCTAATCTGATCTTGGAAGCAGAGTGGGTTTGGCCCTGCTTAGTACTTGTAAGAGAGTCCTCCAAGGAAGTCTAGGGTTGCTATGCAGAGGCAGGCAATGGCAAACCACCCCTGAATGTCTGTTGCCTTGAAAACCCTATGCCTATGGGGTCACCGTATTGCTGGCCACAACTTGACAGCAATTTCCACCACCGCCATACCTCGTGTTGGCCAGGAACGGTTGTGCTGCGCGCCGCCTTCTGAGCATGTGCCGACATGAAGAATTCTGGCAGCTACACGGTCAGAAAAGAAGGGCATGCTCTCAAAATGTATCTGATTCTCAGTGTTTCGTGCATTTGCTGGGCACATATAATCCAAGGAAGCTAGCAAATAGTGAGCATGCACCGAGTACGGGCAGCTGCCACACTGAATGCCACCAAGTGGGCAGAGGCAAAACTACTTGAATTGCTGCTCGTTTTAAATAGAGAGCAAAGTATCGATACAGTCGTATGGGGTGTTCAAGCCAGTGTGGCATAGTGATTAGAGTGCTGAACTAGGAGCTGGGAATCCCCACTATGCCATTTCCTGGGTGACTTTGGGCCAACCACACCCTCTCAGCCTAACCTACCTCACGGGGCTGTTGTGAGGATAAAATGGAAGAGAGGAGAATGATGTAAGCCATTTTGGATCCCCACTGGGGGAAAAGTCAGGGTATAAATCAACTGCTGAGAAAATGAACCCTTGCGTACACTGCCTGTGCAAAAACCAACAATCTGGTGACTGGAGAGGTTGCAAAGTTTTGCGTGAACGAACCCAAGCAACTCTTCTGCCCTCTAAGAGATTTGGTCCAAGAATGTTTTGTAAACTAGTCCCAAGAAGACTGGAAAAAACTGGAGACTGGGTCCATTATTGAATTTTGTTAACAACTTGGATGTGGTTCACAAATTCAGGTTTCCTTTGTGGATTCTCCACATACCGGATAAATCTAACAATATTACTAACATAACATTCACTAGAAAGGTTGACATCAGTACGGGAAACAGAAATGGGAAATCTGCCAAACGAAACAGGGAAGGCGAAAATGGTCTTCTCAACCATGCATGAAAATTAACCCTGCAACCAGGTATGGACGGAAGGTTGCATCCAGTCCGAAGGTGCAGAAGGAGTGTGGTGTGGGCCGGAAGTAAATATGTCTGGAGTAGATTCAGGTGGGTAGCCAGTTTTCATGAGAACCAGTTTGGTGTAGTGGTTAGGGGCACGGACTCTGATCTGGCAGAACCGGGTTTGATTCCCCACTCTCTCAGACCCACTGACCTCACAGGGTGTCTGTTGTGGGGAGGGGAAGGGAAAGGAGATTGTAAGCGGCACTGAGACTCCTTTGGGTAGTGAAGGGTGGGGTATAAATCCAATCTCTTCTTCTAGCTGTGTTGGTCTGAAGCAGCAGAAGAAAGTCTGAGTCCAGCCGCACCTTTAAGACAAACAGAGCTTAATTCTGGGTGTAAGCTTTTTCTTCAGACTGTGCATGCGCACGAAAGGTTATACCTAGAATTAAACTTTGTTGAGCTTAATGGTGCCGCGGAATTAAAACTTTGTCCTATGTCTGGAGCAGAATTACTTACTTTCTTTTTGCAGACATGGCAACCAATGCTCCCTCTAAGCTGTGGAGTCTTGTGAGCAAAAATCCTACTTTGTGAGCTGTGAGCGAGCGATTTGGCTTCTGCATCAATTAGTTTGCTCTGGAGCCCTCCTTCCTGAGCGAAGACAAAAATGGGTGAGCCGGAGGCTAAAAAACTGTGAGCTAGCTCACACTAACTCAGCTTAGAGGGAACACTGGTGGCAACCTTAAGTTCCACCACCAAAATATTTTAGAACTCCCTCCTTTCAGAGCCTAAAACCAAGCCTTGTGGTGTTTTCATCCTGGGAGCTTCAAATGTTCTTTGGAAGATGAACTTTCTCTTTTTTCTTTCTCAAATGTTTTGTTTTCACCTTAGCAAGTGACATCAGATATGCCATTCGTGGGTTTCTATAACACTCCCTTCAAAGTCTGCAGCTGCCTCCCAGGAGAAGACTTTTTGATCCCGTCAAAAGACCTCCACGACTTCTGCGGCAGCTTGTGTCACAGACTGGATTACTAGGGCAGACCTACTGGGGGACCACTTTCTGTGTGCCAGTGTCTAACACCGTCAGCAAAATGTTAAATGCCTATTTAGAATTCTCTTAGGAACTAAAATCCTTTTTGCAAAGGGGTTCTTTCCCCCACTCCCCAGAATTGCAAAGCCACTAACAAAGTACTTGGCACTGGCTTCTTTGAAGTCTGCCACATATAACCCGACCCGCCGCCCAGTTAAGATAAAGGATTTAGCCTCTGAAATCAATGGAACGAAAATCAGCTTTTAACTCATAATATCTTCACAAAACTGGGTGGCGTATCAGACTGACAGTCAGCTGCTAGGCTTAGTCGGAAGACCAATAAATATGTACACATCTTCTCCCCCCAAACAATAAGACATGCTTACTCGTTTTAAAAGGAAAGCGGCCGTTCTGTAGCTTTATCATCCATTATCTATAGGATCCAGCTCTCATTAAACATTCAGTAGGAGAAGAAAAAGGAAGAACAAACTTGATACACAACACAGTGTGTCTGCCAACTGTTCGGTATTTCTAGGTTGGTCTCTGGCCCTGCTGGCAGAATTAAATGGGGACTGAAACCTGTATTAATCTAAGGGATTGTATGAATTTCTGCTTGGATGATGCTTATTTTTTATTTTATATCTCACTTTTCTCCATGAGGGAGACCCAAAGTGGCATATCACACGGTTCTCCCCTTGACCTCCATCATGGGGTTGCCAACTTTCAGGTGGTGGCTGGAAATCTCCTGGGGCTACACCTGATCTTCAGGCGACAGAGAAGAAGAAGAGATTGGATTTATACCCCGCCCTTCACTACCCAAAGGAGTCTCAGAGTGGCTTACAAACTCCTTTCCCTTCCCCTCCCCACAACAGACACCCTGTGAGGTAAAAGAAGAAGAAGAAGAGATTGGATTTATACCCCGCCCTTCACTACCCAAAGGAGTCTCAGAGTGGCTTACCAACTCCTTTCCCTTCCCCTCCCCACAACAGACACCCTGTGGGGTTGGTGGGGCTGAGAGAGCTCTGACAGAAACGGCTCTTTTTCCAAGAACAGCTGTGACAGAACTATGGCTTGCCCAAGGTCACCCAGCAGGTGCAAGTGGAGGAGTGGGGAATCAAAACCGGTTCTCCCAGATTCGAGTCCGCGCACTTAACCACTACACCAAACTGGCTATCACTGCACCAAAGAAGTTTCTTGTAGGGTTGCCGACCTCCCACTATTACAACTGATCTCCAGGTGACATAGATCAGTTCCCCTGGAGAAATGGCCTCTTTGGAAGGTGGACTCTGTGGCATCCTACCCCACTGAAGTCCCTCCCCTCCCCAAACCCCGCCCTCCTCAGGCTCCGCCCCCCAAAATCTCCAAGTATTTCTCAACCTGGATCTGGCAACACTAGTGGTAGAGCATCTGTTTGGCATGCAGAAGATCCCAGGCTCTATACCCAGCATCTCCAGCCAGAAGGATCGGGTTGTAGGTCTTGTGAAAGACCCGCCCCCCAAGCCTTGGAGAGCCACTGCCGGTCAGAGTAGACAATACTGACCTTGATGCATCCTGATGGAGTCAGTATAAGGCAGCCTCATATGCCTGTGTTGACACCCTCATCTCAGCTACCTTTTCCGCACAGCCTTACACCACAATGATAAGAAGATAAGAACATAAGAGACGCCAATGTTGAATCAGGCCAGTGGCCCATCCAGTCCAACACTCTGTATCACACAGTGGCCAGAAATACCAGTGCCATCAGGAGGTCCAGCAGTGGGGCCAGGACATTAGAAGCCCTCCCACTGTTGACCCCCCAAGCACCAAGAATACAGAGCATCCCTTGCCCCAGACCAAGAGTTCCTATCTATACCTTGTGGCTCATATCCACTGATGAACACCTGCTCCATATGTTTATCCAATTCCCTCTTGAAGCCGTCCATGCTTGTAGCCGCCACCACCTCCTGTGGCAGTGAATTCCATGTGTTAATCACTCTTTGGGTGATGAAGGACTTCCTTTTATCCATTCTAACCCGACTGCTCAGCAATTTCATTGAGTGTCCATGAGTCCTTGTGATAGTATACCTAGGGTGTGGTGCAGTGTTTAGAGTGTCAGACTACGATCTGGCAGACCCAGGTTCGAATCTCTGACTCTGCCATGGAAACTTGCTGACCTTGGCCCAGTCACACACTCTCAGCCTAAACTACTTCACAGGAGAGGAGAATATTATAAGTTGTTTGGCATCTCTGTGGGAGAGAAAGACAGGGTACAGGGCTATTTTGGGGCAGGAACGCACAGGAACGGAGTTCCGGCTGGCTCCTGAGTTGGCCACGCCCAGCAGGAACTCATTAGCATAATAAGCCACACCCAACAGCAGAAAACTCATTAGGATTGGCTTCATTATGGTATGTGTGGCCTAACATGCAAAGGAGTTCCTTCTACTAAAAAAGCCCAGGGTTTTGACAACAAAGTAAACAGAATAAGAAGCAAAAGGTGGGTGTGGCTGAACGACAACACTTCTGGCAACATGGGGGTGTGGCCTGATATGCTAATGAGTTTCTGCTGTTGGGTGTGGCCTATTATGCTAATGAGTTCCTGCTTGGCTTTTTCTACAAAAAAAGCCCTGACAGGGTATATACACAGTAATGCCATTTATGCTGGTATGGGACTTTCAATCGATGTAGTTGCCCAATATCTGGAGATTGCAGAAGAGACATCAGTTGCATCAAACCGTGCTCCAGCAACCACATCCCAGCATTTGCCATCCACTGATGCAGTTTGGTGACTGCCTTATTTTAAAACCAATCCATCCTTTCATTTCTCCCATTCAATACATGTTTTATAACAATTCTGTACAAAACATCATGAAGACCTCTTGGCCTTCCGCTGTCTGCTTAATGATTGCTTAATCGTTTTAGTTGTAATTCTGATGTTAATGGCCACTTTGCATGATTTTAAGTACCGCAACTTGCCCACAGAAGGGTCTAACCCGTAATGATGGGTTACACTGATATAACAGGCACTGGAAAGATAAGCCTGTGCAGTAGAAAATGGATCTTAACACTTATCTTAATGTTTACCATAACGTTGCAAAGTAGTTGGGTCCCAAACGAACCTTAAAGGCCTTGCCCGGCTGAACCGAGCGATATAAAACAAAGGCCAGCAATCCGGATCTCAATTCACAAAGGGACAGCCACAGTTAAGCCTCGATCAAAAGGCCGTATTTTAAAAAAAATCTGCTGTCCTTTAAGAATCAATTAATTGCACAGAGCAATTGGTAGAAAGCTCTCAGCCCCGTCATTAGCTACTAATTCAACAGTTCTGCTTGTCTGAAGTGGGCTTTGATTCATTGCCCTTGTGGCTTTGAGTGACATCTTTTGAGCAGAGCAAAGACATGGGAGCAATGCTCCCTCTAAGCTGTGGAGTCCTGTGAGCAAAAATTCTATTCTGTGAGCTACCGGCATTAAAGTTGTGAGCGAGCCATTTGGCTAGTGCATTACTTTGTTTCCTCTGGAGCCATCCTTCCTGAGCCAAGACAAAAATGTGTGAGCCGGAGGCTAAGAAACTGGGTGCTGATTCACACTAACTCAGCTTAGAGGGAACACTGCATGGGAGGTCAAGTCACGTTATCTTTATGTTGGAAATGCGTGAGGTGCAAGGTCGAGATTTCAGTCATTATAGGGTTAATCTGCTTTACCTAGTGTATTATTGTTTAGACTGACCTGGAAGGGAAACTTGGCTCAGAGCCAATGGGAAGATAGGGAAAATCTAAGTCCGTTTACTAGCAATCATTGGTTACTGTGTTCAGGTGACTTCCTTCTAGGGGCCAAGAAGAATTGTGTGTGACCAAGGCCGAGCGCCGAAGAATAGATTCTTTTGAACTATGGTGCTGGAGAAGACTCTTGAGAGTCCCTTGGACTGAAGATCAAATCAGTCAATCCTAAAAGAAAACAGCCCTGACTGTTCCCTGGAAGGCCAGATAATGAAACTGAAGCTCACATACTTTGGCCACCAAATGAGAAGGGAGCACTCACTGGAGAAGACCCTGATGCTGGGAAAGACTGAAGGTCAAAGAAGACGGGGACGGCAAAGGATGAGATGGTTAGACACTGTCATAGATGCAACGAACATGAAATTGAGCCAACTTCAGAGGACGGCGGAAGACAGGAGGGCCTGCCGTGATTTGGTCCATGGGGTCGCGAAGAGTCGGACTCGACTGTGCGACTCAACAACAACAACAAATGTGCTCTGTGCTGTAAGGATGCAAAGATGTAGGTCTAGATATCTCTTTTGTTTTGTAGCTTTCCATGTGAACCCTTCCCTTAGAAATAAAGCTTTTCACATAGGAAGAAATGTCTTCTCTCCAGTGAAGCAATGATCCATTGCAAACTCTGAGTATTTAAGTATTCTTGCCTATTTCCCCCCCAACACTTTAGAGTTGCCAACTCCAGGTCAGAAAATTCCTGGGGATTTAGGAGTGGCGCCCCGGGAAGATGGGCTTTCGGGAAGGGAAGGAAATCAGCAGGGTAGAATGCCACCAAGTCTACCTTCCAAAACTGCCGTATCCTCCAGGGCAACTGATCTCTGTGGTCTAGAGATCAGTTGTAATTCCAGGAATCCTCCATCCGGGAGGTTGGCACACTGCCTTCTAGAAAGTTCAGGGCACGGCCTCCAGGTGGAGGACATGCAAGCCACTTTTCCTGACTCTACGTTTGATCTCTGCCACAGGCTAAAGTTCCCTCTCTCCTATATCTAACCCCACATAATTAGATTCTTTAGTGTTATTCCTGGAACTCGTAACAACTAATTAGGTCAAATTAGCTGCACATATGTTGCGGGAAGCTCTATTTTAAGCCTAAACCTCAGGACGGAGAAGCCCTTTCCTTCGAAGACTCCAAGGCATCTCCCCCCCCCCCCAAAGATGAGCACGAGCACACCGGGTTTTCTTCAGGGTGTGGCTCTCCATCTCCAGTAAAGTCCCATTGAATCCCGGCAAATCTGTTTTCATTGGGAGGTCTTTCGAAGCCCGCCTCTGGCCCCTTAAGCCATTTGCCTAAACCTCCATAATGCTCTTTTCTTTTTCTCCCCATGATTACTCTGGAAGAGACAGCCAGGGATACGGCTTAGGGAGAGGCAACTTAATTCTTATCTCTCTTTCTTTCTTTCTTCTTTCTTTCCTTCCTCCTTAACAGTGCGGTTGTCCGACAGAGCCGGGGGGGGGGGGAAACCACAGTAACTGTCATGGAGCTCATGAGAGATGAAAGGAGGAATATACATGGGGGAGGGAAAACCAAGAGGGGTCCTATTTAAGCTGATTAATGCAAAGGGCAATGTGTTTTTTTTAAAAAAAACCTGTCGCTATTCTATCAGTTTTCTCCCATATTACACAGAGTATTTTTTTTTAATTCAACAATGGGGAAATGTTAATTTCTAGTTAGACCATGGCTGCAGTCACACGCGAAGTCTGAGGTGACAAAGGGTGCGTTCAGACGGGGCGTTTCAGCCGGCATAAACTGTACCGGTTGGAACGGGTGCAGTTTATGCTGGCTGAAACGCGATCACACTTACCTCGTGTCTGTGGAGCCCATCGCTGTATGCCCATCCACACACAGCGGGCATCGCGGTTTTTTAAACACAGTTTGCGCATGCGCATAGGCAGCCATCCACAGAATGGCGATCTTCATGCATGCGCAAAACACCCTGTCTTACATTTAAAGCTTAAAGGTAAGGACTTACCTTTAAAGTTTAAAGAGCAAAGTGGCCTTCCTGAGGTCCCGAACTCCTCTAAAAGTTAAACTAAGGACCTTTTCTTTTTTTAAAAAAAAACAAACACCAAGGTGAAGCTTCGCCCAAGCGCATATCGCCGACCTAAAAAAAAAAAAAAGCGGGCGAAAATCGGAAGCCTCGGGCTTCCGAACGGAAGGGGGCCTCGCCGTATGAACGCCGGTAAGTACACCGATTCCAACCGGCACCTATACCGTTGCAAATGCCCCGTCTGAACGCACCCATAGTGGCATTGCTCTACGGGGGAGGGCGGGGTATAAATGTGAATAATAAATAAATAAATAAATAAATAAATGGGCCCCTCCAGACAAGGACATCTGCCTCCCGTAGTGCAGTCATCGGCAGCCTGTGCTGTTCTGCACTGGAAGCAGAATGAACAGATACTGGGGAAAGTCTGGTATGAATGGATCATTTGCGGTTCTCTCCGGGTTTCCCGACATCTGAACCCTCCTGCAGCGAAAGGATCCCAGAAGGGATGTCTGAACTAGCAGGTCCATTTCCGCCACTGTGGTGGGTTTTTTACGTTGCTGCCAGATGCGCCTCAGGGTGTGTGGTCTGGATGAAATGCTCCACTACACTTTAAAGCGGTACAATCTGAGGCGCCACCATACCATGCCAAGCCGCCAATTTGACCACAGCCCATGAGAAGGCTGCCATTCAGAAAGAGTCGCATAGGTTATGTAATGTATCCAGTCCAGACAAGTCCAGACAAGTCCAGAGACAAACGCAGAGCTTCGCTCCAAGAGACAATGGACTATGCGGATCCTAGCCCGCTCCAATCAGGGGGCTAGGTTCCCGGCCGAGAGCCTATGGGACTCTCGGCCACTGTAAATAACCTATTGGGAAGTAGGGGTGTGCTTTGGGTGGCGGTTTCTCGGGGGATATAAGCCGGCCTGCGAGCCGGCCAAAGTCGTCTTGTTCCAGATAGAATAAAGTACGCTTTGCTGAAATCACTCTCCGTTTGCGTACTTTTCAGGTTAGAAGGCATTTATACACTCATGTGTTCCCCTTTTAATCAGAGGACCAGCATAGCTGAGCTCTTGTCTCCCTGGGTTTTTTTTTTTTGTCCTGAAGAGAAGAAAGACTTCCTTTCTTAAGGTTGCCAGATGGTGGCTTGAGATCTCCTGGGATTACAACTGATCTCTAGGGGACAGAGCTCAGTTCACCTGCAGAGGTCCCCCCTCCCTTAAACCTCACCCTCCTTAAGCTCCACCACAAACATCTCCAGGTATTTCCCAACCCAGAACTGGCTACCCTGGTTCCTTCCTCCTGCAACAAGGATTAGGATTGGCCAGTACTCAGGAGGCGGAGCCTGGGAGCTAAGGGGCAGTCCCTCATAGGCCAGGTATGTGGCTTAGCAGGGGTGAAGAATGGTACCCTGGGGCTCAGAGGACAGGATTTGATTCTCTGGGTGCCAACGGGGGTAGAGCTAAAGACAAAACCCCTCCAACCGAAAGGAACAAAATGGACCTGGTTTGGTCCCGTGCCCTAAATTCAAATTCCTTCCACTGGACATCCTTGAGAAGGAAGCTAAAATTCTGAAACTTCAGATCAAGCCCTGAGACATGGCAGCCCTGGCCGGAAAAGGCAGAGGAAACGGGAGTCGGTTCTTGCAATATGGTGCGTACCTTGCATACAGAACCACATGTTACCCTTCTGTTTGCCCCGTTGAGCCCCTCTCTGCTTGTTTTTTTAATCGCAAACGAAGAGCGAGACTTCCCTTCACCACCAACAATTGGTAGGTAGACAGGATATTGTGCACACACCATATTTATTTATTTACATTATTTACTGCCCGGCTCTCTCACTTGGACGCAAGGTTGAATTACACATGGTGAATCAATGCAATCAAGAGGACGGGACATTTAAGAAACAATAAAATAAGATTTGGGCTGTGGAACCAGCCAGAAGCCTAGAATTGAAGCAAAGCATAAGTGTTCACGTGGCACATTAAATGATGCAAAATCACATAATAGGATCCACTTTACAGCAAACTACGCAGAGTAGTACAAAACACAGTCCCTAATAATTTGTCCAAGTAACTTTGAGAATAATTTTGTACAGTGCTATTCTGTTGCCCGTGTAGAAAAGTCCTCTCGAATAACAGTTTCATGATTCTTTCTTCTTTCTGGCTGTGATCACACGGTCCTTTTGTGCGGGTGTTGCTGTGACTCCCTAACGGATTTAATATGCATGATCAGACAGCCACATCTACCTCCCATCTGGCACTCATCGCCCTCCCACAATCAGCCCTCTTTCATTGCAGTTTTCTTGACACCGGGAAAATCAGGTATCTTACCGTTGTTTCCGGCTTCACTCCGCATTTCCACCTGTCTGGTGTCCAAGTGATTTGAAGCCATTTAGGACATCTGAATGTTTCAGGGGCAGATCTGCTACGAAATTAATGAAGCTTAAGTTTCAGGGCCCCTAGTGCTGGAGAAGCCCTGAAACAACTTTTTTTAAAAAAATGAGTGAGGCCCCGATCACACGTAGAATTTGCCACGGGATACTCACAAATGCCGTCCGGATTTTACTGGCGTGATCAAACGGACACATCTGGCCGGCGTCCCGCACCCGTAGCAGTCAGCCAACGAAGCAGAGCTTTAAAGTACCCAGGAAAATCCACTATCAACTGGTTGCGACAGGCTGCAGCTGGACGGTCTCCGTGCGATCGCTCCAGCGCGCTCCTCTTGCATCCCTGCTTCCTGGTTGGCGCGTGCCAGAAACACCGACTGACCATGTTGGGGCCCGTCAAATTGCGACGGCACAAATCGCCACGCCTCCCCCCCCCCGGCATTTTTCAGCATGTGTGACCGGGACCTGAATTTTTCAACAGAATTGATGGAGTTTGTTAAGTGTTTGCTATTAAAACAAGGCTATTTTAGGGACAGAATCATAAGCCAATGGGTTGAAGTACTTAATATTGACCTTAGAATATGCTCTAATACCTATTCCGTATGGCCAGTACTTTTAAGCAAAATCTGAGATTTAGTGGTTAAATTTTTTTTTAAATTGTGGTGATTTGCCATGGAACAACCCCACTAAAGAAGATAACAGTGGTTACCCAGACATCCTAGCTGGTGGGAAGCGTCTCACTGTATGGCCCATTTTCAAGGACCCCACCCCATTGGGCTGCCAGGTCTTACCTGGCTGCTGATGGGGAGGGGTCCGTCTATCTGGCTGGGACTTTTCATGGAGCACACTTTGTGTGTGCACCATGATGACGTCACCCAGAAGTGATGCCATCGTGCACAGCACATTGCTGGAGGCACTCTATCATTTGAGGAAAGACTCTATGGTAACCATAGAGTTTTTTCTAAAATGATAGAGCATCCCCTTGCAACGTGTCCTGCGCAATGACGTCACCTCCGGGTGATGTCAGTGTGTCGGGCATGTTGGCGTGGATGGAGCACTTTGGGGTTGGGGTTCCCCCCAATGGCTGAATGGGGTGTGTGGCAAATTTGGAGCCCCAAAAGTGGGCAAACCCCTGCCCCCATTAGGGGAATGGCAACCTCCACCCCACCACCCCATTCTCTGCCATTTTGGCCTCAAGGTCCTTGCAAGGGCAGCAAGGCCCTTTGGACCTTGTTGGATGCTGCCCCATTGTTGCTGGCTGAGAAGGGTCCCCCATAACAGGTCAAGCTTCAGGGTCCCAAAAATGTAGGTCCGCCAGTGAGCATATGGAAGCAGTTCCTTAGGAATAGTTGCACTAATCACTCTGTCTCCAGTCCCAAACTGCTCGTGCTGTGGAGATTTCAGTCTGCTGTCTGCACTGAGCTCTTTTCAAGGTTGCCCTGAAGGTCTGCTGATCAAAGACACTCTATCTTATCCCTCCGACAGAAAACACACCTCCTAGTATTCTCAGGCTAAGCACTATTTTTCCTCTTCTTCTAATCCTGATTAGCTGGGCAGACCTAGAGACCCTTGGCACTTTAAATATTTTAAGTGGGGGGGGGGGAGGGCAATCAGTCAACTTCATTTGAAAGGCGTCTGGTGGCACCAAAGGGTGACTTCCTTTCCAAAGGGATTTTGTCTCCAGAAAATGGAAACGCAAGATCAAACCCCAAGAGGAGGAAGCCAAAAGAGCGTAATATTAATGAGGCATTCAAGGATTTCATATTGATCTGGAATTAAAATCTAATTCTTGACGGCTTAATTGCGAGTCTCTCTGATTTTTATTATATGATTGGCTGCCAGCTTCTAAAATGTTCTGCTCTGACACAGAAACAATTAAGAAAGGGCTAACCAATTACTATTTTGGGATGCCTTATCAGATGGGGAGGGGGTATTTCAGGGAGGGGTGCAGACGTGCCTCCGTGCAAAATTCCTAGCAAGGTTCAAAGGGCAGACAGATGAAGAATAAAACTATAAGAGAAAAAATCCCCCCAAAGGAACTCTGAGAGCATCTGAGAGCTTAGAGAGCACACAAAAGGTTACCTGTTCCAGGTTGGAAAATTCCTGGAGTTTTGGGGTTAGAACCTGGGAAGGGCAGGGTTTGGGGATTTTGAACTTAGACTTCCCAGGTAGTAGGCTGATTCTGACCACTAAGGAAGACTAGTTTTGTTGACAAACACATAGCCCTCAGTCTGTGTCATGGTGCATTCTTTTGTTTTTGACCAGCACACGAAGCAATTTATGTACAAAAGCTCACAATGCCCAGCTATTTCATGTTTTCCCCTGGGTCCTAGGCTCAGAATTCTGATCATGAGCTTTCTGCTGTGAATGTCAATTAATCAAAAGTAGGTTTGCAGCTTACAGATACACATTTGAACTGCATACTCAAGATTGCAACAGCACAGACATTTTCATGCAATAATTCAGAACATAAGGGGTGATTTCCCACAAGCGCTGCTCCGCACTCACTCCTCCCTTTTGCCCCGATGGTGTCAATTTCACACAAACTGCTGCACGGCCATATTTTGCCCCGCAGCTTTGCGCAATTTCCCCCGTGTCTACTCAATCCTAAAAAAACCCCCAGGATTGAGTAGATGCGGGGAAAATCGTGCAAAGCTGCAGGGCAAAATGCGGCCGTGCAGCAGCTTGTGTGAAATTGACACCATCGGGGCAAAAGGGAGGAGTGAGTGCGGAGCAGCGCTTGTGGGAAATCACCCACGGTGTCAGTTATCAGACAATATATTGCAAGAGTGTTAATATTTTAGGCATGTTTTAAATTTAATTTAAGTTAAGAAGAAGAAGAAGAAGAGAAGGAGATTGGATTTATATCCTGCCCTTCACTTGGAGTCTCAGAGCGGCTTAAAAACTCCTTTCCCTTCCCCTCCCCACAACAGACACCCTGTGAGGTGGGTGGGGCTGAGAGAAGTCTGACACAAACTGCTCTTTTTCAAGGACAGCTGTGCCAGAGCTTGCGACTAACCCAAGGTCACATCAGCAGGTGCAAGTGGAGGACTGGGGAATCAAACCCGGTTCTCCCAGTTTAGAGTCCGCACACTTAACCACTACACCAAACTGGCTCTAATTTAAGTTAATTTAATTTAAGTTAAAAAAAATCTTTAACTGTGTTTGTGTCCTTTATAAAGTTTATATCTCCACTACCTGGTATTACATTTATGACACACATGGCCCGGCTCAACAAGGTCTCATTTATGTCAGATCCAGCCCGACATTCCTGCCGTAGGGTTTTCAAAGCAAGAGAGGTTCAGAGGTGGTTTGCCATTGCCTGCCTCTGCATAGCAAACCTGGACTTCCATGGTGGTCTCCCATCCACGTACTAACTAGGGCGGACCCTCCTTAGTTTCAGAGTTCTGAACAGATCAGGCTACCTTGGGTGATCCAGGTCAAGGCAACTCCTACCTGTACCAAATTGTTCCAAACATTTTTACAATATGTTCTTAGCTGAAATATTATCTCACAGTTTTCCCAGAGCAACTGGTGACAGACAGCTTATGTGAATCCACAGACCACAACGTACTGGATAAATCAGGGTTTAAACAGTCCCCCCCCCCCGTTAAAATGATTGTGTGTGTGTTATTGTTTTATTTTAATTTGCACTTTGGATTTTCTTTCCACTTGTTTAATGGCTGCTGCGTTGATTGGTTTGACCAAAAGGTAGGAAGAAAAACAAATTTAAATCAACAGATCATTGTGTACATACAGTGAAATATTCCTTTGCCAATATTTTGCTATACCCAGTCTACTATTTAATTAAGCACAGGGCACTCCATAACTCTTTGAAATGAACTAGCTTGATTTTAATTAGATTTTTAAAACATCCCATCAACGGCTATTGCTTTAAACATCAGCAAGACTATGCGTGTTTTTATGCCAAATGGTAGAATGCTTGTCATAGTGTCATAGTGAGGCTTGTCATAGTGAGGCTGAATTAAACCGTTCGGGTGGTGAGATTTTCATGTGGAAAGATGAAAACAATGAGGTTAAGACCTCACCCCAAAAAACCCTAGGAAGTGACCAAACGGTCCAGAATTCCAGATGTTCAATTATGTAATGTTAGTGGCACCATCTTAAATTTGTTTTAAATTGATTTTAATTTTATTATACTTTAAGTTTGTATACTGTTCCTAAGGCTCATGCCATACTGTACATCGCTTGGAGCCTGGCACAAGTCAAGATAAGGTGATCAATAAATCCAATAAAAATAATAATAATCTACGGCTGCATCAAAATGGTAATGATTCCTCGGTGTATGGTTATTGCTGCTGTGACATTCACAGCAACAATGGAATGTTTACATCCTCTCCATGGTCACCCCCTCCTGCTATCCATTCCCAGGCTTGGGGGGGGATCTATAATTGCTATATCGCTATAGTGTCATAATGCTATAGCAATATAGCATAATGCTGTAGCAATATAAAACCTACTTTTTTCACAGTCAGGAAAGCCCTCTGGTGGTGCTGAGGTGGGATGATGGGAGCGTGGGGGGGTGGCAATAAAACAGCACAGTTGTGGGCAGGAGGTTTGAACATTCCAAGAAGAAGAAGAAGATGAAGAAGAAGAAGAAGAGGAGGAGGAGGAGGAGATTGGATTTATATTCCACTGTTCACTCGGAGTCTCAGAGCGGCTTACAAACTCCTTTCCCTTCCCCTCTCCACAACAGACACCCTGTGAGGTAGGTGGGGCTGAGAGAGCTCTGACAGAAGCTGCTCTTTTTCAAGAACAGTTGTGACAGAACTATGGCTTGCCCAAGGTCATCCAGCAGCTGCGAGTGGAGGAGTGGGGAATCAAACCTGGTTCCCCCAGATTAGAGTCCGCGCACTTAACCACTACACCAAATTGGCTCACATGTTAAATAAAAATGGGAACATTTATTACAAAATCTTACAATATTCTTTTTCGTATTATATTAAATGTAAACATTTAAAATATAATACCACTAATTATGTATCATTGTTTCTGCACTTCTGCATTGAGCTTGGGGGGCTCAAGAATGGAAGTGGCCTGGGCCTCTTTTGCCCTTCATGAGGGCCTGGGTGCAATGCCATAAAGGCCACCCTCCAAAGCATCCATTTTTTCCAGGGGAGCTGATCTCTGTAATTTCATTTCCTGCAGGAGCGCACAGGAGTGGAGCTCCGGCAGTAAGGAGCCCGGGGGGCAGGCACATGCAACAAGCCCCACCCACTGCTCTCAGCAGCCCTCAGTCGGGCCACAAGGAGCAAGAAGCAGCCAGGTAAATTGCAGAGCCCCCCCCATCCCGAGTTGAACTCTGAAAAAACTGACTAGCGAGACAATACCTTGCATTTATCCCTGGTTATAACAGCATCCATTTATCCCGGGACAAGTGTGGGGTGAAACGTGGGTGACCTCAATGTAATGTGAAAACAAAAAATACCCCGAGATAATTACAGAGGTGAACTCGAGTGTAGTGTAGAATGTAAAAATACCCCGTGATAATTACAGGGGTGAACTCGAGTGTAGTGTAGAATGTAAGTTTGGGGACAGGGCTGAACCAGGATTTAAGGTCTAGTGCGGAAAGGACCTCAGAGATGTTTTCTCAAGAGTAGTTCTCTAGAGAGCTCTCTCAGCCCCACCTACCTCACAGGGTGTCTGTTGTGAAGAGAGGAAGGGAAGGAGATTGTAAACTGCTCTAAGACTTCAAGTGAACAGCAGAGTATAAATCCTCCTTCCTCCTTTCTCCTCTTCCTCCTTCAACTTCACAGGATTGCTAGGATGATAAAATTGGAGGAGAGGAGAAAGATATCAGCTGTTTTGGGTTCCTGTTGGGGAGAAAGGTGGGGTATCTCCCTTATATATAAAAGCTGAATGGTGGTGGCACTTCTCTAGAGCATTCCACATACTCCGGAATTGGTTGGTGCCCTGGTGTGTCACTCAAAATCTGTCCCTATCCACTGGCTGCATTGCTTGAGTCTCGCTTCCAACATTCTAAACAGTTTGCCCCCCCCCCAATAGCCAGTCAGAACACAGAGGTTATTTGCATATGCAGCCTCATTGGCCTCTGCCTCGGAACACAGAGGTAATTTGCATATGCGACTTGATTGGCTTTTGCCTCTAACATTCTAAACAGTTTGCTGTTCTGAGGTAAAATGTGTCCAATCTCCAGGTGAGGGCTGGAGATCACTCAGAATTA
>NW_015172612.1:8262-32902 GCF_001447785.1 Gekko japonicus | reverse complement strand
TGGAGCCTGGAGAGGGTGAGGTTTCAGGAGGCATGGGACCTCAGAAAGGTACAAAGCCATAGACTCCACCCTCCAAACCAACCATTCCCTTCTGGGGAACCATCATTGCCAATCTCCAGGTGAGGGCTGGAGATCACTCAAAATTACAACTGTTCTTTAGGTAGCAGAGATCAGTTCCTCTGGAGAAAATGGTGGGCTCAGTTTCATTATACCCTGCTGAGGTCGCCATAGCAAATTGACACTGAGTGTCCAAGGCCGGGACACCCGCCCAGAGTCTCTTTCTAGAGGCCGTTGTATTTATTTCCACAACGGGCCTTTTTCCTAGTATGTAAATAAAAGAAATAATAAATAAATGGTCTTTATAGCACTCTCCTCTCCATTTTGGTGTTGCTATGCCATCGCAGCAGGAGTTGGCCCTTAGCAGTTATTTCCAGCCTGCGCCCTGCAAACCACCCATGGATCTGGCTTTTTTACCCACCAATACAGATCCTGCAACTGACACAAAGTAGAATATTCTTTATTATGCCGAAATGCTCCCCTGTAACCTGGTCATTTGCGACCTGCCTGGATTCTGTATCTATACCTAGCATTGTATAATACATACCTTATTGCACATTAATAGACTGGTGTGTTTTTTCTTGTCGTTATTTCTTATTTAGGTGAAGATTTGTTTCCCCCATTTGCACAAGCATATCCCCATAATGTTCAAAATCTGTCAGTACACTAAAGCTAGCTCAAACACGAAATCCACCTAGACCTGCTTTGCTAGTCACTCCCTGAAACAAATGCATAGCTTTCTTTAAAAAGTGAACAGAAATGTTTTCCGGGGCCACTGAAGATGAAATGTTCCATACTCCAAAACGATCTGACTAAAAGTTTGCCATTGACCTTTACAGAGAAAAATCCAATTAATTGGATCTCTCTCTAGGTTTTAATTTGAAGGCAAAGAGAGTTCACCCACACCTATGAATATAAAGCATCTGTTAACATGCATCAAAGGGCTTAGTAGATTGCCTTGCAAAGATGTAATGTGAGTATCCTGAGAAACAAAAGCATGTTGTTCATAAACACAGTATAATTTTATTTTTCTGAACTATCTGGAGCAGCGATTTTGGCCCCTAAGGCAATTTTGTCTAACCATCTACCGAATTTTAATCAAGGCAAAAAGCTTGCCCGGAGTAGTTTAGCTCCTAAGAAAAAGTGGTCTTCAGGTCCTAAGAAACTAAGTCGTTCCCAGGGCTATTTTTGGGCAGGAACGCACAGGAACGGAGTTCCGGCTGGCTCCTGAGTTGGTCACGCCCAGCAGGAACTCATTAGCATAATAGGCCACACCCAACAGCAGAAACGCATTAGGATTGGCTACATTAGGGGTGTGTGGCCTAACATGCAAAGGAGTTCCTGCTACAAAAAAAGCCCTGGGTTTTGACAACGAACAAGGTAAACAGAATAAGAAGCAAAAGGTGGGTGTGGCTGGATGACCACACTTCTGGTAACATGGGGGTATGGCCTAATATGCTAATGAGTGGTGCGGCTTCAAAAGGGAATTAGATAAGCATATGGAGCAGAGGTCCATCAGTGGCTATTAGCCACAAGGTATAGATAGGGGCTCTGGGGCAAGGGATGCTCTGTCATCTTGGTGCTTGGGGGGGGGCAACAGTGGGAGGGCTTCTAATGTCCTGACCCCACTGGTGGACCTCCTGATGGCATATGGTATTTCTGGCCACTGTGTGATACAGAGTGTTGGACTGGATGGGCCTTTGGCCTGATCCAACATTGGCATCTCTTATGTTCTTATGTTCTTATGACAGCGATGGTTACCATCTTGGCTGGCACCCTCTTTTGTTCTCTGTACTCTCCCTATCCTTCCTCCCTATCAGGTCAGACGGACCTTGGGGGGTTCGCTTCAGCTTGCAAATTAACGACACAACCACAGACGCAGCTCCCGGCAGCTGTGGACATATTTGTTAAAACAGTTCGTTTAATAGATAAAACAGTCTTTACACTCATGGGCTGTGCGCAGGGCAGAAAACAGCCCTCGTTGAAGCCATTGGCGATAACACACATAACTTACAAAGATAAAATGACCATTCATAAAAGGAAGCTGCCGCTTTTCACCAATCATTCCTCGCAACACATTACATAGCCAAGTCAGCTTAGAAAGGCGATCTGGGAAGTTTCCCAGGACAATTCATCACATCAACGCCAAAGAAACTCTGGTGCGTCCTGTAACAATAATACCCTTGTCTTACTAAAGCTCCCTTTAGATAACGAAACCTTCCAGCTGCTGGTAATTACCACGGCACGCAGCCTCCCCCCCTAAAGGTAGAATCCTGCCCAAACTTACGCTCTTTTCTGATCACTGGGGCTTAGCAATTTACAAACTTATTTATCTCATCCCTTACACTCGCCCACCCGCGAAGTGGTCGGCAGTTTGAAACTGGAAATAATTGGAATCCACCATCTGAATATTTTAGATTGCTGTTTTAATGCTATTCTTTATTGTATGGTTGATGTTTTATGATGATTGTACATCACCCAGAAGGAGCTGCAGTGGCTCAAGTTGTTAAGACACTGAACTGCAGGCTGTGGAAGGTCGGTAGTTCAGCAGTTTGAGACCCGAGTTGCCGCATGACGGAATGAGCTCCTGTCTCTAGTTCCAGCTCCTGCCAACCTAGCAGTTCGAAAGCAAGAAATTGCAAGTAGATAAATAGGTACCACTTCAGTGGGAAGGTAACAGCGTTCTGTGCGCCTTGGTGTTTAGTCATGCCGGCTACATGACCACGGAAACGTCTTCGGACAGCGCTGGCTCTTTGGCTTTGAAACGGAGATGAGCACCGCAACCCTAGAGTCAGACTTGACTGGCTTTTGAGCAAGGGAACCTTTACCTTTACATCGCCCAGAGCCCTCCACCAGCAGGGACTGGGTGATAATAATAATAACAACAACAATACCAGCCCCATTGCTCCCAAAGACGCTGGGGGATGGAACATCAGGAGAGGAACATGCACAACAGGACATTGCTTCCATCATGGTGTAGGTACAGCCTGCACAAGGCACTCAGAGTGCCAGAATGGCTGAAAGGGAACCCGCGTGGTGCTGAGCTTCCGCCGAGGATCGCCCATCCTCCAAAGTAGCATTTGAAGCATATCTTTTGTAAAGAGCTATAAAGAAAGTCACCCACAAGAGGGAAATTGTCAGTGAAGTCCTACGAAGAGTTACTCCAGTCTAAGCCCATTGATTTTGATGGGCTCAGAATGGAGTGACTCTGTTGAGGACTCCACAGAAAGTCTCCCTTGGCTGGTGCGTTCAGACGGGTGCGTTCAGACGCGGGCTTTCTGCCGGCATAAACTGCACCGGTTGGAACCGGTGCAATTTATGCCAGCAGAAACGTGATCACACTTACCTCCATTTTGCGGATCCCTTCGGTGTACGCCCAGTCACATGCTGCGGGCGTCGGCGTTTAAAAAAAACAAAAAACACAGTTTGAGCATGCGCATAGGCAGCCATTCACAGAATGGCGATCTTTGCGCATGCTCAAACACCCCCCCATTACATTTAAACTTTAAAGGTAAGGACTTACCTTTAAAGTTTAAAGCCCAGACTGGCCTCCCTTAAGTCCCAGACTCCTCCGGGAAGTTAAACTAAGGGCTTTTTCTTTTTTAACAAACGCTCAGGACAAAGCTTCGCCCGAGCGCATATCGCTTAGAGTTTAAAAAAATGGCAGGGGGAAAACGGAAGCCTCAGGCTTCCGACGGAAATGGCTAGGCACCGGTGGAGAGCGATCAGACGCCGGTGTACATCGGAAGCAACCGTTGCACTCAGGATACCACCCCTTGGGACCTAGTGGCAGAGTGCAACGGTGTAAAGGGCTTTACACCGGTTAGGGACAGGAGGCAGATGTGCCCCGTCTGAATGCCGGTGAGTAGAAGAAGAAGAAGAAGAAGAAGAAGAAGAAGAAGAAGAAGAAGAAGAAGAAGAAGAAGAAGAAGAGATTGGATTTATACCCCGCCCTTCACTTGGAGTCTCAGAGCGGCTTACAAAGTCCTTTCCCTTCCCCTCCCCACAACAGACACCCTGTGAGGTGGGTGGGGCTGAGAGAACTCTGACACAAACTGCTCTTTCTCAAGGACAGCTGTGCCAGAGCTTGTGACTGACCCAAGGTCACATCAGCAGGTGCAAGCGGAGGAGTGGGGAATCAAACCCGGTTCTCCCAGATTAGAGTCTGCACACTTCACCACTACACCAAACTGGCTTGGAACCGGCACCCTAACCGATGTAAAGCCCCCGTCTGAACGCACCCTATGTGTCAAGTCAGCTCTCCCTGTGGACCTCGGCTCCTCCATTTCCTCACTGGTTTCTGAGTGCAGTGCTCTTCCTGCTCAGTCCCACCTGGCTGCCTCTCTGCTATCTTACTGCGAGCCCCGTGATCTCCCCGGGCCTCAGAACTGGAAGCGAGGGGGGAGGGTTGCTTCACCTGGTTCCTCTCTTGCACACATAGCCTTGAGCTGCCCCTGCTTCTCCTCCCTGGCCGTCATCAGGAGTCTCCCTTTTAACCTCTTTTGACTCCACCTCTTCCCCACCGGCACCCACTCATGGGCTGGGTTCTGCCCCAGCTGATGTTGTGGTCGATCCCGGGTTTATGAGGCTAGTGACTCCCGCTTGCGGGGAGGGCGGGGTATAAATATAAATAAATAAATAAATGTAACAAAATAAATTACCTCTTCCCCTTGCCTACGCCTGGCCCTCGGCCCACCCTTCTCTGACAATTGCCTCCTCCTCGCAACCAGGCAGGGGAGCTAGCAGGAAGAGTTGCTGGGTTTCGGCCACTTCCTATCTTGCAGCAAGCCCATCCTCCTGTTGCCTCCAGCAAGCGTGGCCTCTTGGCTGGACTATCTCCCCGGAGTCTGCCCCTGGGGTATCTTACCCACCCTGCCCCACCAAAGCAGGACCTGCACCACAAGTCCCAGCTTTGCTGCTAGCTTTGCTGGGTGAGTCTGCTCTTGGCTACTTTGGCATCTGCCCCACCACAAAGGACTCACCCAGGTAAGACTTTAGCAGCACGAGTGAGGGAGACATCCACCAGTCCAGAGCTATTTCTGAGTACTGGGAGCTTTATGAATTCCTCCATGAAATTGCAGAGCGGTCGAGTTAGAACGGATAAAAGGAAGTACTTCTTCACCCAAAGAGTGATTAACACTTGGAATTCACTGCCACAGGAAGTGGTGGCGGCTACAAGCATGGACGGCTTCAAAAAGGAATTAGATAAGCATATGGAGCAGAGGTCCATCAGTGGCTATTAGCCACAAGGTATAGATAGGGACTCTGGGGCAAGTGATGCTCTGCCTTCTTGGTGCTTGGGGGGGGGGGGTCAACAGCGGGAGGGCTTCTAATGTTCTGGCCCCACTGGTGGACCTCCTGATGGCCACTGGTATTTCTGGCCACTGTGTGATACAGAGTGTTGGGCTGGATGGGCCTTTGGCCTGATCCATCATTGGCATCTCTTATGTTCTTATGTTCTCTTCACAACAAGTTTTTTAAGGGCCCAACAAACCATCAGCATAGCTCATCGTGCAAACTCTTGGGCCCCGGTCATGCCTAGTCATAGTCTTGAAACAACTGCAACCCCCTGGCCCAATCCATTTGGCCTCCATAACATATGGAAGGTTGGATCACATTGTGAGTCACCTAGTTTTACATCACCACAGTCTGGTGGAAACCAAGTAAGATAAGGGATAGAGGCTTTGACTTGGACCAGGCTGACCCACGTCCCAAGGTATTTGCACATCCCTGAAGTTCACTGGATGACCTTAGGCTTAGGGATTGTTGTGATGGTAAGTTAGGAGGGGGAGAGAGATATTCTGTCTTGAGCTCCTCAGAGAAAGGCTTGTGATACAAATGTTACAATAAGTATTCATTTTTTTAAATCAATTAAATATGTAGGTAGATCAGAGTGAAATGGTTTTGTTAGTAGTTGCCCAATTGCTACTGTAATACATATTAGCTATAGTCCTCACATTTGCCACCCCAGGGTGGGGAATTATCACCCTCAGCTACAATTTCCCACCTCTAAGGAAATGAGCAGGATTAAAATGGCCGCTACATAGTGATGTCTAGGAATTTTCTCTACTCTCTATGGTAAAGACCACGGAGTCTATGGGAGGCAGACTAGAATGTCACCCAGAAGCGATTTCACATTGTCTTCAAACTCTGCCCTCCTCAGTCATTTTCCCCAAATCTCCCAGAATTAGCCGAGGTCCTCTTTGGAACCCCAATAACCTAGTCTTGGTATTTATCACTTCAGAAATAAGCCTATTGGTTCCTTGTCTCAGTTATGCCCAATTCTGAACCCTAGATCACCAAATGACTCTCTTAGTTAAATGAATAGTAGTACAGGCTTCAAGTGGTGAAGTGTCTCCTGGTCTGTATCACTTCAGGTGCAGTGTTGCATATCTGAATTCTTTCCTACTTAAAATAAAAAGAACATCCCTGTATTTCAAAAACAAGCATGTTGAGGGAAAGGTACAGCTTAGTCTTCTCCCTGCAAGGTTTTCTTCTACACGTAGAGAAGCTTCTCTCCCTCCCCTTCATGGGAGAATGTTCTATGAAAAAAGCCCACAGAAAAAACCCCACAGTCATAAATGCTCACAGGAAAAGCGGCAGGGGGTGGGGGTGGGGGTGGGGATACATAAATCCACAAACGCAAGAGTGACTGGCCCAAATTAATGACATAAGATTATTACAGGATGTCTTCATGACACTTGATAACAAGTGGTTTCGTCTTCTGGGTACTGTAATAGTCTGCACAAATATCACCCAAGTTTTTCCTCTGCTTCTGCTAACCGTGCCATTCTGTAGTTGGCATATTTATCTGCCAAGTGGTCAGGGACCGAAGGTGGCTCTACGGTACAAAAGGTCCCAGGTTCAGTCCCTGACAACTCCAGTTAAAGGCTCTCAGATGCCAAAGGGTAATCAGAGAAGTGCTGCCAACCAAAGAGACAATTTTGAACTAAATGGACCAGTGGTTTGACTTGGTATAAGGTAGTTGAGAGCCAGTTTGGTGTAGTGGTTAAGTGCGCGGACTCTAATCTGGGAGAACTGGGTTTGATTCCCCACTCCCCCACTTGCACCTGCTGATGTGACCTTGGGTCAGTCACAAGCTCTGGCACAGCTGTTCTTGAAAAAGAGCAGTTTCTGTCAGAGCTCTCTCAGCCCCACCCACCTCACAGGGTGTCTGTTGTGGGGAGGGAAAGGGAAAGGAGTTTGTAAGCCGCTCTGAGACTCCAAGTCAAGGGCAGGGTATAAATCCAATGTCTTCTCCTCTTCTTCTTCTAGTTTCATGTGCCTTCTTGTGGGAGAGTCTGTGAATCCTAATAACCTAGTCTGAAACTCTGACAGGAAGGGATTTCGAGGAGCATTACACAACCCCAATGTGAAACTTCATGGACCATATATTTCATTACACTTGGCCTGCATACATAAAAATGCAAATCAGCTGGCGCTCTAGTACATCTGCTCTCCTAGATAGGTGAGTGCCACATCTGGAAGTGCAATCTCGTAGATGGTTTCCTCAAGGTAGGATTCCTGGTGAACAAAATAGGTTTTCTTTAGTCATTTGGAAATGGAGAAAAGCACACCGTGTCCCATCATTTCTACTCCATTTACTACGGAAGGATGGAAGCAGAAGACCTGTATTTATTTATTTATTTATTTAGATTTATATCCTGCCCTCCCTGTGTAGCAGGCTCAGGGCAGGTTCCATCATACCAGGTAACAATGCAAATAACAGTTAAAACCAATTAAAAGACATCACAATTAAAATACAAATTGTAAATTCCAGTACTCCAGAGCCTCAACAGATGAGGTCTACCACAAGTGGGGTTCCAAAGTCAGATCTGGGTTACTGGAGGGGAGGCCCAATGTGTTGTTTCAATGGTCAGAGCCTACTTGATGTATCATTGCTGGCTCTATTTCATTTTCATTATATTAAAAGAGGGGGCAATAGTATACACAAGGAGGATCTGTACCAGTGGGAAACCAGTTTCAGGGGGAAGCTATGTTGATGGATGGTAGAAGAGCTCGATTCAGGTCCAGAAGCACCTTAGAGCCCAAAGGAGACCCACAAAGCTCTTTTTCCTATCTCCTTCCATGACCAAGTTAGAGTATTTTCATTTCAGAAACTTTGACTCTTGAGGCATAGACGCTTTTCTTCTGCTGTAGCTTGCCTAGCATCTTCTTGTTGCACTTACATTTTTAAATTGGGTTTTTTTGTAGAATTCATCTGTTTTTGTCTGGATTTGCTATTCATATGCCGTTTTATTTCATATGTCACTTTGAGAATAATACTTTAGAAAAATATCACACAGTTCACTCCTTGGCATGTTTGCACAGAAATAAATATCTTTGTGTTCAGTAGGTTTAATACCAAGTAGAAGACGCCTGCTCATTGGGAGGAAAGAGATGGCAAACCTAGACAGCATAATAAAAAGTAGAGACATCACCCTGCTGACAAAAGTCCGTATAGTCAAAGCAATGGAATTCCCAGGTAAGGCTGCAAGAGTTGGGCCATAAGGAAGGCGGAGCACCAAAGAATAGATGTGTTTGAATTATGGTGCTGGAGAAGACTCTTGAGAGTCCCTTGGACTGCAAGAAGATCAAATCAGTCAATCCTCAAAGAAATCAATCCTGACTGTTCCCTGGAAGGCCAGATACTGAAGCTGAAGCTCAAATACTTTGCAAAAGATTGAAGGTGAAAGAAGAAGGGGATGGCAAAGGATGAGATGGTTAGACAATGTTATCGATGCAACAAACATGAAATTGAGCAAACTCCAGAGGACGACGGAGGACAGAAGAGCCTGGTGTGATGTGGTCCATGGGGTCACGAAGAGTCGGACTCGACTGTGCGACTGAACAACAACAACAAAGAAGTCTATAGTGCTGAGTTAGGAAAAGTCTTATATGTGGGCGGAAAGGTATCACTCAGTGGAATAATAATGCTTGGCAGACAGAGGAACTTTTGCTGAAATGCTGATGGAGCATTACCAGTTAGGCACAGGCTACAGTGAGATACCAGTATCTTTTAAGTAATGTAAGCTGCAAAATCTGTGTGATGTGAAGTCATCATGAAGTCATCTACCCTGTCACATGGCAGCCAATGAAGCAGAGCACTGGGTGGGAAAATAACAAAGTGGTGCTATGACTTTTCAACAAGACATTACTGGGGAGATGCCCAAAATATATAGTAAGGGCCTCTGAGTAGACAACTACTGAGCTACCCACCTTAAAATCCCATTCTCGTCGCCAATTGTTAAGTCGGTTACTTAACAAAGAGTCAGAGAGTGATTTCAGCAAAAGATCAGCTTTATTCAGCAACTCGTAACTCAACTCCAAACAGATCAACATGAATAGCCAGAACAGCTTTTGCATTGAAGCTGTTCTGCTTTTAAACTCTCCCGGCTAATGTAGCCACGCCTACTATACACATACCAACCAATAAGATTGTGTACATAAAGTCCAATCACAGACGTTCCCTCTCAGGGAGCTTGCTGGCACATGATTGGTTTGTTCTTCCTGGGCTACCAATACGATTGGAGGGATTAGGATCCTGGCCCAGGACGAAGCTTCACATGGTATTTCAATTATGTGATTCACAACATACTTTGGCAGCTTTGAATGCATCGCAACAGCTACTGAGCTAGACAAGCCATGGAGGGGGCTGTGGTTGAGTGATAGAGCTTTTGCTGGGCAGAAGGTCCCAGGTTCAATCCCTGGCATCTCTAGTGAAAGGATCATGCAGCAGCTGATGCGAAAGACCTCCGCCCGAGAGCCTGTGGAGCCACTGCCAATCTGGGTAGACAATCCTGACCTCGACGGGCCAAGGATCTGGTTCAGCATAAGGCAGATTCATGTGTTTGTGTGCTTCAGTATGAAATTGTTTTATATATGTCTGTATGTTTCCCAATTCACCCAAATTAATCTTGTATGGATACTCACCCATTCATATTGCCCCAGAACCAACCAAAATACTGTAGGAGAAGCTGTCTCATACTGGGAGGGGGCTTAACCAGGCCCATAGGCAGGATTTTTTTAAGTCAGGGGGCATTTAGAGAGAAGAAGAGAGAGGTTGTATTTATACCCCGCCCTTCACTACCCGAAGGAGTCTCAGAGCGGCTTACAAACTCCTTTCTCTCCCCCTCCCCACAACAGACACCCTGTGAAGCAGGTGGGGCTGCGAGAGCTCTCCTGAGAACTGCCCTCCAGAGAACAGCTCCGAGAGAACTTGTGACTGACCCAAGGTCGCACCAGCAGCTGCACGCAGAGGAGAGAGTCCGCGCTCCTAAGCCCGCTACACCCAACAAATAAAAAGTCGGCAACCACTGCTGGGGGTGACCAGATCAGTCTGGTTTTTTTGGGGGGGGGATCTTGAGAAGAAACCCACAGGTGTCAATGGACATCTCAATCGTAACCTCCTGACTCCTCGACCCAATCTGTTGATTTGGGTAAGAAACATTTTAAGCAAGTAGACTTTCCTTGGGGGAGAGGGGGCTGGGACCTCCCGCTCTCCTCCTTGGGGTCGGGCTTGGGGGGGGAGGTCGCGGTCCCACCCACTGTCCTCCAGAGGGGCTGCCTCTTGGCCCTGACGGAGGTGGTGGCGACGATGAGGTGGGAGAGGGCGACGACGCAGCCGAAAAGGATGGCCAGGAGGGTGCGGACGGGCAGGAGGGCGGAGGAGACGAAGGTGACGAGCATGAGCTGCCAGAGGCATTTAGAGAGAAGAAGAGAGAGGTTGGATTTATACCCCCCCTTCACTACCCGAAGGTGTCTCAGAGCGGCTTACAAACTCCTTTCCCTTCCCCTCCCCACAACAGACACCCTGTGAGGTGGGTGGGGCTGAGAGAGAGCTCTGACAGAAACTGCTCTTTTTTCAAGAACAGCTCTGACAGAACTATTGCTTGCCCAAGGTCATCCAGCCAGGGGCAAGTGGAGGAGTGGGGAATCAAACCCGGTTCTCCCAGATTAGAGTCCGCGCACTTAACCACTACACCAAACTGGCTCTCTTTAAATTTCTTAGGGGGCACTAGCTAATCAAATTGAAGGAATACCTGGCTACTTCCCCGCATCTGCCACCACTTGGGGGCCCTGGGCTGGATGGGGGGTTGTGGGGCCTTGCCAGTAAGTCAGGGGGCCTAGCCCTGAGACACTCCACTGTAGCTACGGGCCTGGGCTTCACCATCCATATGATTCTGCTACCTAGAAGGAGTATTCTGTTACTCTTGAATGGCAAATCAGAGTCAAAATGGCTGTCTGCATCCACCTGAGATTCCTTCCCTTTCGCTCCTAATCTTCTTGCTGTTCTTCCCATAAAATTAATTTGGTGCCTTCAGTATCAACAACTTAGCCTTTTTGCTAGGAGTCTTCAATTTGTATTGAGCTTTTCTTAAAAAGAAGAATCAAGGGCTTTAAAGGTCAAAATCGGCACCTTGAGTTTTGATAACAAACATGCAGGCGGTCAATGTAGTTTCTTGAATGCCACTTTAGGATGCTCCCTTCTGGCTAGGTATCCAGTGTTCCCTCTAAGCTGAGTGAGTGTGAGCTAGCTCACAGTTTTTTAGCCTCCGGTTCACACATTTTTGTCTTACCTCAGGAAGGATGGCTCCAGAGTAAACTCATTGGTGCAGCAGCCAAATTGCTCGCCCACAACTTTAATGCCAGTAGCTCACAATGTAGAATCTTTGCTCACAAGACTCCACAACTTAGAGGGAGCATTTATCGCTTTGAATAATTTGCGGTGTGTCAAGGGCACACTGGTGGAGCTAGGATATTTCAGAGAGGTGGCTTGATATATGCCTGCCTCTTCATCTTGACCCTGGTATTCCTTGGAGGAGGAGGAGGAGAAGGAGGAGAAGGAGGAGAAGGAGGAGAAGGAGGAGAAGGAGGAGATTGGATTTATACCCCGCCCTTCACTCGGCATCTCAGAACAACCTGCAAACTCCTTTTCCCTTCTCCTCCCCACAACAGACACCCTGTGAGGTAGGCGGGGCTGAGAGAGCTCTTTCGAGAACTGCCCTTGAGAGAACAGCTGTGCCAGAACTACGGCTTGCCCAAGGTCATCCAGCCAGGTGCAAGTGGAGGAGTGGGGAATCAAACCCAGTCCTCCCAGATTAGAGTCTGCGCACTTAACCGCTACACCAAACTGGCCAGGGTCAGTCCTGCTTAGCTTCCGCGATTTGATGAGATCGGGCTTGCCTGGGCTATCCAGGTCAGGGCTGGACAAAGTCATTCTTCAGTGAGAAACAGAATAGTTTTTACGCCTCTCATTTGTGATATATGAAAAGGATTCCGCCCCCCCCCTTCCTGTCTGCAGGAAATATGTTGTTTCGTTCACAAGCTGCACATAACTCAAGACCCAGAGAAAGGGCTGCAGCAGATTCGGAATCTCGAGATCTGAGGCGTGGGAGTGCCGCAAAGGCCAAGACGCTTGGGCTGAACGGAGTGGATCGTCTGTGCATCATTTCCGAGGAAGCAGTATGTGCCATTGGGGAAAGTAAAGGGAAGTCTCCGGTTAGCTCCCGAAGTCAGACTCATTTTTCACCGTGAAATCTACATCGTCAGGCAGCCACTTGCCGAGATGGAAGCCTGGTGCCCAAATGCAACAAAAAAGTAATTGTTAGGCTTTCGATCCTGAAAGGAGAGAGAAAAAATGGCACTGCTGGAAAACTTCCGCTTAAGTCACCCCAGTCTTGGGCCTCCGAGGAATGGGGGGGAAAAAGAGCCTATGTGTATTGCAGAGGGGTACGACAGAGTTCTTTGTCAAAGTCCTAGTCTGTCATTGCTCCACCGAAGCTGGAAGTATACCTTAGAAGCAATGCTCCCTCTAAGCTGTGGAGTCTTGTGAGCAAAAATTCTACTTTGTGAACTCCTGGCATTAAAGTTGTGAGCAAGCAATTTGGCTGCTACATACGTTAGTTTGCTCTGAAGCCATCCTTCCTGAGCCGAGACAAAAATGTGTGAGCCGGAGGCTAAAAAACTCTGAGCTAGCTCACACTAACTCAGCTTAGAGGGAGCGCTGCTTGGAATGTGTCAAGTGATCTTGAAAGGAGAGGGAAAAAATTGCACTGCTGGAAAACGTCCGCTTAAGTCACCCCAGTCTTGGGCCTCCGAGGAATGGGGGGAAAAAACAGTACATGAAGTGGCTTTATATTGAGTCAGACCTTTGGTCTATCAGGGTCAGTTTTGTCTACTCAGACTGACAACCGTTCTCTAAGGTCGAGATCTTGCCTATCATCTACTGCCTCACCATTTTCACTGGGGACGCTGGGAATTGAACCTGGGACCTTCTGCATGCAAAGCAGAGGCTCTAATGCTGAGCCAGAGCCCAGAGTCTTCTTCCAACGCTAATGCTTGAAATCTGCTCAGAGCACAGTAGCAGTGGTGGAAAGTGCCATCCACTTATGGCGACCCCATGGGATTTTCAAGTCAAAGGACATTTGGAGGTGGTCTGCCATTGCCTGTCTCTGTGTAGCAACCCTGGACTTCCTTGGTGGTCCCCCATCCAAATACTAAGAAGAAGAGAAGAGATTGGATTTATACCTCGCCCTTCACTACCCAAGGGAGAGCAGCTTACAAACTCCTTTTCCCTTCCCCTCCCCACAACATAACCCTTTGAGGTAGGTGAGGCTGAGAGAGCTCTGACAGAAACTGCTCTTTTTCAAGGACAGCTCTTATCAGAACTACGGCTTGCCCAAGGTCACCCAGCAGGTGCAAGTGGAGGAGCGGGGAATCAAACCCGGTTCTCCCAGATTTGAGTCCGCGCACTTAACCACTACCCCAAACTGGCTCTAACCAGAGCTGACCCTGCTTAGCTTCCAAGATATGATGAGATCCAGGCTAGCCTGGTCTATCCAGCTTAGGGCGAACACAGCAATATCAGTCAGCAAAAGAGTCTTCCGCTTTTGTTCACTTTACTGAATTTACCCACCTTGTGCCGAAAAGGGTTACAGATTGTGTGAACGTGAAGTTTCCCCCTTTGAAATAAGGCCATGGTTTGCCAACTTCATACTTGCAAGAAGGGGTCATTTCGTAGAAAAAGAGGTGCAGAAGCTCATTAGCGTAACTCATTAGCATAACTTATTTGCATATGACACACCCCCTGACATCACCAGAAGTGTTTCAGAAGGGAACACCCACCACTCAGGCTCCACTGGACTGTTTTGGATTCCTAGCTATTGGGGGGAAGGAATGTGCAGATCTGTCCTCGCTGAGGAGGGAGAGCTTGTACCTGAATAAAAGTTGGTGTTAAAGGTGCCACTGGATTGTTTTGGATGGGGGGCCCCTCTGCAACTTACCTGGCTACTTCTTGCTCTGACTGAGGGCTGCTGGGAGCAGGGGGTGGGGCTTGTTGCATGTGCCGGCCCCCTTGGGCTCTTTACTGCCGGAGCTCCGCTCCTGTGTGCTCCTGCAGGAAATGACCCCTGCTTGCAATGAACCTTTTCCATGTCCATTTATCTGCCGAGGAACCCCTACATGCCTGCTAAAGATCCTATGTGTATTGCAGAGGGGTACTACAGAGGTCTTTGTCAAAGTCCTAGTCTGTCATTGCTCCACCGAAGCTGGAAGTATACCTTAGAAGGAATGCTCCCTCTAAGCTGTGGAGTCTTGTGAGCAAAAATTCTACTTTGTGAGCTCCTGGCATTAAAGTTGTGAGCAAGCGATTTGGCTGCTGCATACGTTCATTTGCTCTGAAGCCATCCTTCCTGAGCCGAGACAAAAATGTGTGAGCCGGAGGCTAAAAAACTCTGAGCTTGCTCACACTAACTCAGCTTAGAGGGAGCGCTGCTTAGAATGTGTCCAGTGATCTTGAACACACACACACACACACATGGGGCTGCCTCATCCTGAATCAGACCAATGTTCCATCAAACTCTATATTGTCTACTCAGACTGGTAGCTGCTTTCTAAGGTCTCAGGCAGAGGTCTTTCACACTACCTACCATCTGACCCTTACCGAAGATGCTGGGGATCGAACCTGGGGCCTTCTACATGCCAAGCAGATGACCTACCACAGAGCCATAGTCCCTTCAGTAAAATAATGTGGCAGAAGTGGGAAAGAGCAATGACCACACACACCAATGAAGCTATTTTCCCAGGATGCTTTTCAGCATTGTTGATCTTCTCATTGGAGGATGTCCTAAAGTTCTTAGCGACAACAGGTTGCAAACCCCGGGATAATGCAACAGAGCTGGATTTTAAGCAACTCTTTCACCTAACAAGAGACCTGCGTGATCGAAGTCACACGCCTACTGAGCACTTATCAATATTAACCAAAGAGATTTCAGATTATCTTTCTCGCATACATGCCTGCCAGCAGGAGTATTGCTATTCTTGGAACTGAAGCACCCACGACTCCACATCGGAAAATTTTCTGTAAGCTTAGATCATGCTGTAGCACATAACCCGTAGCACAGAAAGTCTTCACGGGGGAAAGAAGATGTGGTGTAGCATGAAATTCATTGCACCAGCATCGCACCATCCTGGATGTTATGTCCGGTGTTCATGCACAGCTTGGGATTCTCTGCTAATAGGATGAATTTGGGAGTCCGGGCAAGCTTTGGCCTGTATGGTGTCTTTTGGCTTGTGGTTATGGATGAGGGAATCCAACACCCTGCAAAGGCACTCTTAAGAAATTCCAAGCTGTTTCTGAATTGGGAGGGGGTCCCCACAGACCCAGCAGTAGATGCTCCAGTGAGGTGGAGAAATGCCAGGACGGATTCTTTGCTTTGGGGAAGAGATGCTTGGTCAAAGAAGCAAACCTATTGGTGGGTGGGCACCATTGGGGATTCCAAGGTCTAGAGAATCTCTAAGAAGGCCCCCCTGGAGGAAGCCCCAACAGTTAAACTAATACAAAAACCAGTGTGTGCATAAGTAAGTGCCATCAAGCTGCAATAGACTTGCAATAGACCTTGACACAGAGGGTACTCCATCTTTCTGTGTTATACATCTGAGGATGCCAGTCACCGTTACTGGTGAAACGTCAGGTTCTACCATGCCAAGACCACGGCCACACAACCGGGAACATCTACAGCAACTAATTGCAATAGACTGATGGGAAACTGGTGAAACGTCAGGTTCTACCATGCCAAGACCACGGCCACACAACCGGGAACATCTACAGCAACTAATTGCAATAGACTGATGGTGACCCCAATAAGGGGCTTTCGAGGTGTGTGAGAAGCAGAGTTGATATGACATTGCCTTCCTCTGAAGAGTCTTCCTTGGGGGTCTCCCATCCTAGACTTATGTTGACCCCAGCATGGGGTTTTAAGGAGATGAGAAGCAGAGGTGGTTGGCCATTGCCTTCCTCTTCTGTCTTCCCTGGAGGTCTCCCATCCAAGTACTGACCCTGCTTGGCTTGCAAGATCGGAGAAGATCAGGCTGCACCATGTTGCCTTCCCTCTATAAAAACTGGTACAAGCTTGCGATGTAGATGTGTCTCAAGAACCAGCATTGCTCACGAGCACCCATGGCGCATTAATCTACAAAGCTATTGTGCTCCAAGACTCATGGAAATGATACAAATTCTGCATACCCAAGAGACTGCCCAAACAATCTGACATTTATTAGTATCCCATCATTCTCCCCAGTTGGGACTTGGAAGTATCTTAGGACATTGTCCTCTCTTCCTCCATTTTCTCACAACAACCCTATGAGCGGGGTCAGGCTGAGAGTTTGTGATGGGCCCAAGGTCACCCAGACAGCTTGCGTGGTAGAAGTGGGGGATACGAACCTGCGTTGCCTATCAGACCGCAGCGCTTCCCGCTGCCGCGACACAAAACCTGGACCCACTTCCCCAGCACGAAAATGGCAGCGAGCGAATCTGCCACCAAGTTGGCACCACTGACGTTCCTCCCTTCCTCCCACCCCCAGATCATTCGCTTTAAAATACCACCAGGTGTCTGGAAACCTTCCTCTGGATATCATGCAAGGCTTGTTGACAGAAATCGATGACAGATGGCACACAATTAAAAAAGCGATGATGAGCAAAAAAGTTTCCAAGAGAACAACTAGTTAAAAGAAAGCAACCAGCCGGCAACTCAAAGGGAGCTTGGCTTGCCAGATCTCTCTCTCTCTCTCTCTCTCTCTCTCTCTCTCTCTCTCTCTCACACACACACACACACACACAAAACACAACACGCCCTGGGTGTGATCTTTAAATACTTCGACATGAAAGCAAAAGCCCATCCGCTGGTCCAGTTAGTGCAGCTAAGGTAGTGGAAGTTGGGGAGAATCTGTGAAGTGGTGCCTTCCCAAATGAAACTTTGAGAAGGATATCTATGTTCAGGCCCTCACAGAGGTCAAGAGAGGGCTGGGCCACTTCCATTTTTGAGCCCCCCCCATAAATTAATTCCCTTGTTATATTAATAAAAGTTTTTTAAAAATGAAGAAGTGCGAGAACAATGCTACAAAATTAGTAGCATCATGTTTCAAATGTTTACATCTAATACAATAAGAAAAAGACCATTGTAAGACTTTGTAATGTTCCCATTTTTATTTAACATGTGATTTAATGTCAAAAGTGTAAATTTGGGGGGGGGGCTCCCCCGGGACTGTGAGGCCCGGGCCAAATGTTCCTGCTGGGCCCCCCTCTCAGAGGCCCTGTCTATGTTTTACAACTTGAGTCTGGCAAGCAGTCTGTATATCCCGAGGTCTATAATGTGATAGTAGACTGGAGCATACTGCACATATTTGAATGTGCCAATCAGTGTTCCCTCTAAGGTGAGTTGGTGTGAGCTAGCTCACAGTTTTTCAGCCTCCAGCGCACACATTTTCCTCTTCGCTCAGGAAGGAGGGCTCCAGAGCAAACTAATTGATGCAGTAGCCAAATCGCTCGCTCACAACTTTAATGCCTGTAGCTCACAAAGTAGAACTTTTGCTCACAAGACTCCACAGCTTAGAGGGAACATTGGTGCCAATGTGTTCAAGACACAGAGAAAACCAACACAGGAGGCGAGCTGCCGTGCCATCGTCATTCCTCCGGATGTCCTGTCTTTCTGTTTTCAGGAGGATTTTCTATAGGGGGAAGAATTCAACCTGGTATCTCCCTGCAAGTAGCCCAATGAGTTACAGCCTATTGTCCCACTTCAGCATCCCCTCAATTTATTCTGCGGCATGTGTCACCTCGGCCTTATAACAGGCCTGTTGTGTGGCTTGGTGCAGGCGAGGAGGCGACACAAGGCAAGAGTCTTAAGACGAGGTTTTGGTCTCCCATCCTTCTTACAGCCCCGACTTTTCCCTCCATCCTACTTCCCCCTGCTCCTACTCTGCCCTCTTCTTTTAAGTACCGAGGCGTCTAGTTGCCCAGCAACAGGCTATGGTCTCTCTAATGGGACAAATTTCTAAAGATCAGCAGTGAAACAAACGACACTTGTTAAGATGCTACAAGGGAAGGTTGGCCAGGCCTGGCCTGGCAACTAGTAGGTGACGGAGGGGGGCAACCCTTCACACTGGCATGCCGTCACTTCTGGGAAAACCTCAGAAGTGACATCATGCTTCCCTAAGAATTGCCAGAAGCTATGTTAAAACCATGACATTTCATGCCATAGGCTCAGTGGCCCGGCAACCCTACAACAAGGCCTACTTAAGAACAGTCCTCATTGGGGCAATAGCACCTGCTTCTCAACAGCTTTTGTTAGCCTCCATTGCATGACTGATGGGAAGGTAACAGGGTTCCGTGCGCCTTGGTGTTTAGTCATGCCGGCCACATGACCACGGAAACGTCTTCGGACAGCGCTGGCTCTTCGGCTTGGAAACGGAGATGAGCAACCCTAGAGTCAGACTCGACTGGCTTTCGAGCAAGGGAAACCTTTACCTTTACCTATGTTAAAACCATGACATTTCATGTCATAGGCCCAGTGGCCTGGCAACCCTGCATCAAGGCCTACTTAAGAACAGTCCTCATTGGGGCAATAGCATCTGCTTCTCAACAGCTTTTGTTAGCCTCCATTGCATGACTGATTGTTGAAAAGTGGGGATACAAACACTAGCTGTGCCACTGGCATTTGATTGGCTCAGCCTAAGGTGGCATTTGATTGGCTCAGCCTAAGGTGGCATTTGATTGGCTCAGCCTAAGGTGGCATTTGATTGGCTCAGCCTAAGGTGGCATTTGATTGGCTCAGCCTAAGGTGGCATTTGATTGGCTCAGCCTAAGGTGGCATTTGATTGGCTCAGCCTAAGGTGGCATTTGATTGGCTCAGCCTAAGGTGGCATTTGATTGGCTCAGCCTAAGGTGGCATTTGATTGGCTCAGCCTAAGGTGGCATTTGATTGGCTCAGCCTAAGGTGGCATTTGATTGGCTCAGCCTAAGGTGGCATTTGATTGGCTCAGCCTAAGGTGGCATTTGATTGGCTCAGCCTAAGGTGGCATTTGATTGGCTCAGCCTAAGGTGGCATTTGATTGGCTCAGCCTAAGGTGGCATTTGATTGGCTCAGCCTAAGGTGGCATTTGATTGGCTCAGCCTAAGGTGGCATTTGATTGGCTCAGCCTAAGGTGGCATTTGATTGGCTCAGCCTAAGGTGGCATTTGATTGGCTCAGCCTAAGGTGGCATTTGATTGGCTCAGCCTAAGGTGGCATTTGATTGGCTCAGCCTAAGGTGGCATTTTCCGAGAACTGCTCTTTTAAGAACAGCTCTGAAAGAACTGTTGACTGACCCAAGGTCACACCAGCAGCTGCATGTGGGGACGTGGGGAATCAAACCTGTTTCTCCCAGATTAGAGTCCGCGTCCTTCACCACTACACCAAACTGGCTCTCAAGTATCTTTTCTCAGCTGTGGCCAGTGCCACTTTGTTTCATAAGACTGCTGCATCTATTGTCCCCTGACCATACCATTGGACCATGCTTATTTCAAGGGAGGTAGCTGGGGAAGAGACAGGATAATCTGGGTGGGACTTCCTAGTAGCTGAAAGCCACTGAGTCTAGTGTAGCAATCCCTTCTCTTCTTCAGACTTCCCAAAGAACCGATCCGGAAGGCCTTGGCCTGGGTCAGCTCAGTGGAGAACTCACCTGATGCCTTTTGAACCGGGCTCAGGTGGAGCTGGACTTCTTCAGAGGCACCAGGCAACCAGTATCAGGCAACAGATTCCAAGCCCAGAAGAGCTGGATACTCACAGCAGGGAAAGGCTGAGCTCTTCAGGACATGGGAGAGCTCCCTAGCAGGCCCAATGCTGCTTTAAGGGGATTTTTTTTGCTCTCAACAGAGCAGTGTCTTAAACAGCAAATCAGACGGCTCATAAGCAGCCCTTGAAGGGGAAAGAGCCCTGCCTTGAAGCTGTGCCCTGTAGGGAGTCAACAGGCCTCTGTTCTGAGGAGTGTCAGGGGAGTGAAGGGGCACTGTTGGTCCTGCCAGAGAGCCAGGAATGAAACAAACGACAGCCATTAGCAGCTCCTGTGATCATTTAGTAATGCTGATACTTAACTCAAGAGACATTCAGGGGGGTAGTTGTGTTGGACTGAAGCAACAGAATGAAGTTTGAGTCCAGTGACACCTTTAAGACCAACAAAGTTTAATTCTCGGTATGAACTTTTGTGTGCATACACACTTCTTCAAATACATCGAAACAGATTATGTCAACCATTACATATAGTTGGTGAGGGGTGGTTAGTTGCCAAGAAGGGCTAATTGGAGTCAAGATGCATAGGTAACTGAGTGATACATATAGCTAAAGGTAAAAGGTAAAGGTCTCCCTTGCTCGAAAGCCAGTCAAGTCCAACTCTAGGGTTGCGGTGCTCATCTCCATTTCAAAGCCGAAGAGCCAGCGCTGTCAGAAGACATTTCCGTGGTCATGTGGCCGGCATGACTAAACACCAAGGCGCACGGAATGCTGTTACCTTCCCACCGAAGTGGTACCTATTTACCTACTTGCAATTTCTAAGATTGGATTAAAGCAGTTGGTAAAACCTGTGAATCGCAGCAAATTAGCATACAGATGATAAAAGAGTTAAACAGATGTGAGAACTGAACGACATTAGCTTGCGTAGTGAGATAAGAACCCAATATCTCTGTTAAGCTCTGGGGGGGGGGTTCCATTGTTCTGAGTGCTGTAATAACTTGTAATTCAGCAATCTCCTGTTCTAGTCTGTTTCTGACATTCCTTTACAATGAAACAGCTTCTTTGAGTCTGTTTCGGTGTATCTGAAGAAGTGTGCATGCACGTGAAAGCTTATATCCAGAATTAAACTTTGTTAGTCTTAAAGGTGCCACTGGACTCAAGCTCTGTTCAAGAGACAGAACCTTTGCTCCCCAAGCCATTTTGTTCACACAGATCGAGGCCTTCTAGCTTCACAGTTCCCTTCTGCCCAGCCAGCCAGCCAGCCAGCCAGCCAGCCAGCCAGCCAGCCAAACAGAAGAGAGCATGTCTCATCCAAAGTACCGAAGTATCCATCAGAGCAGCTGTAAGCGATACGAAAAGGCACATGATGTTGTTCCTAGTCTACAACCTATTAACAGTTAGTCATCTCACATTAAGCGGAATGCGTCGCTCCCATCACGGTCGCTTGCAAGAGGCACTTTGTTCTGCTTGAATTAATATTTTGACAATGGTTCCATTATCATCTTGAGAAACAGCAAGCAACTTGGGGGGGGGGGACCCCTGAGCTAAAAGTAGAGGAGTACAGTAAGAATCTTGGTTGGCAAAACTATTGGGTTATATGCAAAAAACAATATATATTTTGCCTTGAAAACACAGAAGCTTTACACAGGCCCCGGTCACACGGAGAATTTGCCAAGCGAAAGGCACGAAGGTTGGGTGGATTTTTGGAGCGCAATCACAGTGCAACATCTGGGAAGCGTAGTGCACCCGTGGCCAACCCGTGGCGTCCCACCGAAGATGCAGAGTTAAAAAGTACCAAGGAAAGTGCATTAGTATGCAGAAAATGCACGGCACAGGCGGGCGTCTGATTGCGGAAGTGCTAGTATCCAATGGCATCCGGCGCCCGTCCACATCTCGTCGCAAACCGGATGCTTTTTGTAAGCTCATGCACACAAACGTGAAACGCTTGTGTGATCACACCGCGCCGCTTCTTTGCCACGCTCCAGCATCACCGTGTGATCACCAGCTAACAGCCGAACAACCTAGCAGTTCGAAAGCAAGAAATTGCAAGTAGATAAATAGGTACCACTTCGGTGGGAAGGTAACAGCGTTCTGTGCACCTTGGTGTTTAGTCATGCTGGCCACATGACCACGGAAATGTCTTCAGACAGCGCTGGCTCTTCGGCTTGGAAACGGAGATGAGCACCGCAACCCTAGAGTCGGTCTCCACTGGCTTTCGAGCAAGGGAACCTTTACCTTTCCCTTATTCTGCACATAGGAGCTGTGCTTGTGAGCTCATGATCATGTGGAGGCAAGCCAGCAGGGCCAGCACCCTCATGCCCACTGCCACTCCCCGCGTTTTCAGTTAATGCACTAGGAATCATACAGAGGACTTCTATAAGAGAGTGTCACGTGCTGTTATCAGGAGTCCTCCATGAAGTAAAAAAACCCCACTTGCCCACCACTATCCATCTTCCCCTATAATGTAAAGCCACAGGCGAGTTCAATGTATTGCTGGGCGCATGCCGTTAATATTCAGCAATGATGAAGTCAACAGGTCTGGCAAGCATGTGCCACGTGAACTAAATGTGCATCTTGGAACAGGTCCAAGTGTCATCTAGAACCTAAAGGGGCCCTGTGGCAAATCTGTCAGCATGGAAAGGATTTCCTGGTAGTGGAGAGATGGGAGGATCCTGGCACTGTAGTTTTGGACCCTACGACGTCTAGTTTTGAACTGCACGGGGTTGATGTGAGGAGGATAACACAGGGCAGGGGTCCCCAACATGGTTCCTGCGGGCGCCATGGCTCCCAACAGCAATTTCCCTGGTGCCCGCCAAGTGCTTTCAGAAAGTTGGCGGGGCCAGCTGGGGCTTTTGCCTAGGAGGGTTTCTGATTGGCTGTGCAAATTTAAAGTTACGGTAAAGGTTTCCCTTGCTCGAAAGCCAGTTGAATCCAACTCTAGGGTTGTGGTGCTCATCTCCGTTTCCAAGCCGAAGAGCCAGCGCTGTCCGAAGACATTTCCGTGGTCATGTGGCCGGCATGACTAAACACCAAGGTGCACGGAACGCTGTTACCTTCCCACCGAAGTGGTACCTATTTATCTAATTGCAATATCTTGCTTTCGAATTGCTAGGTTGGCAGGAGCTGGGGCCAGAGACAGGAGCTCACTCCGCCACGCGGCCACTCGGGTGCCAAACTGCTGAACTACAGACCTTCTGGTCTGCAGCTCAGCGTCTTAACCTCTGAGCCACCGTGGCTTAGATTTAAATTTAAAGGCATCCCGTTAAACAGGGCTTCTACCTGAAATGTTGAAGAGTTACAATGTAACCTCACTCCCTGACATTTGGTGGTCGGCTCTGCCTCCTGCAGCAGCCGTTTTGTGGTTGCTCCCACCCTCCTGTGTCAAGTTGGGGCCTCCTGATATAGGGTGACCTTGTACGTGCCCATCTTCACTTCCTTGCAGCAAGGGCAGGAATCAAAAGAATGTGTGCCATCATATGCTGCCTACGGTTGCCACCAGTTTTTTGGGGGGGGCTTCCAGAGCCAGGTTGGGAAACTCCTGGAGATTTGGGGATGGAGCCTGGGGAGGACAGGGCCCTCAGCCGTTTTGTGGTTGCTCCCACCCTCCTGTGTCAAGTTGGGGCCTCCTGATATAGGGTGACCTTGAACGTGCCCCACCTTCACTTCATATGCTGCCTATGGTTGCCACCAGTGGGGGGTGGGACTTGCAGAGCCAGGTTGGGAAACTCCTGGAGATTTGGGGATGGAGCCTGGGGAGGACAGGGACCTCAGTGGGGTGCAGTGCCATAGAGTCCACCCCTCCAAAGCAGCCATTTTCTCCAGGGGACCTGATCTCTGTAATCTAGAAATGAGCTGTAATTTCCAGGGGATCCCCAGGTCCCACCTGGAGGCTGCCATCTCTCACTGCCCGATCATACCAAATGACCAGGGACAAGCAAACATTAATACAATAACAGCAACGACATAACATAATACTACCAAAAACAATACCAGATATAAAAGGAATCGCCATATAAATATGCCAGCAATAGAAAACCGATCAATTAAATAAAAGGTGAATAGAAGTAGCACCAGAAAGAAACTTTGCAACAGTTTCTGTTATCTCACAATTTGGATTATCAAGAAGAGTAAGGATCTTTAAACCATCAGAATACTCTTCTAATTGAGTCAAAATAGGGTTTCAGAATTCCAGACGTAGCGCATAATAGAATGGGCACTGTAAGAATACATGGGAGATCGTTTCGATATGATTGTTTGTGCATGGGCAACCTCTGTCACAGAAGGGCACACCCTGAAAGCGGCCAGATAACAAGGCCGAAGCAAGTACATTGAATCTGGCCATACCAAATGACCAGGGATAAGCAAACAAATGAGAAGGGAGCACTCTGATGCTGGGAAAGATGGAAGGTCAAAGAAGACCCTGATGCTGGGAAAGATGGAAGGTCAAAGAAGACGGGGACGGCAAAGGATGAGATGGTTAGACAGTGTCATCGATGCAATGAACATGAAATTGAGCCAACTTCAGAGGACGGCGGAAGA
>NW_015172612.1:3215-3390 GCF_001447785.1 Gekko japonicus | reverse complement strand
TGGTAACTGAATTCCAAGGCTAAATCCTGTGGCCTAAACGCTCCCCATATACGCTACCATTGGAGAGGAAAGGTGTGCATCTCTGGAGTGAGTTGCTAAGGTGTTCTGTCCCAAATGCCAACTAAAGGTTTGGAATCTCTCCCTTAGGAAAGGCAGGGATTAGTGAAAAGAGGTT
>NW_015172612.1:0-2931 GCF_001447785.1 Gekko japonicus | reverse complement strand
TACTCTGATCACTCAAGTGTGCTCTTAAGCTATCAGGATGGTTTGCTCGTTCCATCCAGACTGAGTGCCCCCCCTTTTTTTCTTGCTTAGCGATATACACATAACTGCATAATCGTCCCCGTCTCTAGGGCCAGCTTAGAAAATGATCAGGAAAATGATCAGGATAGGCCTGTGTCTGTCAGACAACCACGGCTCTTTGTGAATAAAGGGGATCACAGTGCTCCATGGAAGGATCAGTGAGTTCACATAACTGCATAATCGTCCCCGTCTCTAGGGCCAGCTTAGAAAATGATCAGGAAAATGATCAGGATAGGCCTGTGTCTGTCAGACAACCACGGCTCTTTGTGAATAAAGGGGATCACAGTGCTCCATGGAAGGATCAGTGAGTGGTCAAAGTAAAGAATGGACTCCTGGAAGTTGGAAAGCGCATGTGCAAAAAACGGCGCCCTCATTTATGCTCATGCGCAAAAGCAGGCAACCCCCCCTTGCTTGTCCACGCTGTCTGAGTGTGCAGTGATGGGTTGATCCTGCCTCAAAACAGAATATACTTGGATCTCTGATCAAGTGACTCCATTCCAAAAATGAAGGGATGAAATAGGAGTGCTTCCTGACCGCACCAAATGAAGAAGGAGGAGGAGGAGGAGATTGGATTTATATCCTGCCCTTCACTACCCAAAGGTGTCTCAGAGCGGCTTACAAACTCCTTTCCCTTCCCCTCCCCACAACAGACACCCTGTGAGTTATGTGGGGCTGAGAGAGCTCTCTCGAGAACTGCCCTTGAGAGAACAGCTCTGACAGAACTATGGCTTGCCCGAGGTCATCCAGCAGGTGCGAGTGGAGGAGTGGGGAATCAAACCCAGTTCTCCCAGATTAGAGTCCGCGCATTTAACCACTACACCAAACTGGCACGTCTGACCGCAACCCTTGTCCCTTCAACACTCCAAATCGCCCCCTAGCTGCCTCCTCCCACTTCCCCAGGGTATCCCAAATTTACTTTGGAGCATAAACACAGATTTGAAAACCTGCCAGGAGAAAAGCAGTTGAAGGGCACTTAGGAACATGGGTGCACCCAACTAAAATCTAGGAGGTCCAAGTCTGAACCCCCGCTCTGCCATAGAAGCTTGCTGGGTGACCTCGAACCTGTCATTCTCTAAGCCTAACCCGCCTCACAGGATTGTTGTCAGGAAACGGTGTGGATGCAGATGACGAGTGGTCTGGAACCCCTGGCGTAGGGGGAGACCTCATTCTCACTCTTGCCATCCCTGTGGACTTCCTGATCATCCCTGCCTGTCTTTCTTGCTTCGGTTCTTCAATTAATCATTTCGAATGGTAATCAGACCGGAACATTCCGTAATGAACCCCTCCCCTCTCCCTTCCATAAAGACTCTGTTTTGCAAGGTATATTTCTCAGCAGGCAGCTGCCGGATTGGCTCCGGCAGCTGTGAGGCTGCCTATTCACACATTTCAGGAGTGTTACAACTGTTCGTCTTAACTTCTTGACTCTCTCGCCCTGAAGAAGTGTGAAGGAGACGCACAAAATAACGAGTGTGCTTTCAAGCATTCTCATATGTAGAGACATCCTTTGGAAATGCACCGACTGCTATTATGGGGAAGTCAATTACCATCCTAGGCAGTTTCCTGCTGGAAAGGAACCGGCTAAATGGATAACCCCCCCCCTTAATACGTGCACATTATTTTGCTGCCTTTGAAGTAAACTCTGAATCTTCCAGGCAAAACCCCTCTTTCTCTGCAGGCTAAGGTTAGGGTGAGGCTAGGATTGCCAACTCCAGTTTGGGGAATTTCTGGATATTTGGGGGCGGAGCCTGGGAAGGGAGGGGTCGAGGGGACCTCAGCAGGGTATAATACCATAGAGAAGGGGTGTCAAACATGCGGCCCGGGGGCCATATCAGGCCCCCGGAGGGCTTCTATTAGGCCCGCAGTGGAACTGGCTGTCTTCTGCTTCTTCTTCCAGTTCTGCTGCTACTGCATCAGCGTAGATTTGCAGCTTACAGGTACAAACACCTGAACAGCATACTCAAGACTGCAACAACACAGACATTTTGATGCAATAATTCAGAGCAAGAGGTGTCCATTATCAGACACGGTTAAATAACCAAAATATTGCAAGAGTGCTACTGTTCTAAGCATGTTTTTTTTTTTTAAGTGGGGGGAAAACAACCCCTTTGTGCTTGTGTCCTTTATGAAGTTTATATCTCCGCTACCCGGCGTGACATTTTATGACACACATGGCCCGGCCCAACAAGGTCTCATTGATGCCAGATCCGGCCCTCATAACAACTGAGTTCGACACCCCTGCCCTAGAGGCCCTCTCCAGAGCAGCCATTTCCTCCAAGAGAGCTGATCCTTGGCATCTGGAGACCAGCTGTAATTCCAGGAGATCTCCAGGCCCCACCTGGTGGTTGGCAATGCTGGACTAGGTCCATTTCAGATCTCCATGACACGACCTGCTTTCAGACACTGGTCAATATTCCTCGTGTGGATCTGAACACTGCTGCCACTGGAAGGGAAGTGCCGCTTCCATACCAGTGCTCCAGACATCTGTGAGGACATAATGTTGGCTCACACCCCACCACCTCTTCTTCCTGAACTACTTACATAGCCCAGGCAGGAGGGGTAATGATGAACAATTAAGGAGGAGAAAAGTAATGGACTGTGTTTGGGTAACCTGTGATCTTTCTCCTGGGAAAGGGTGACTCTCCCCACGCCCCCTAGCAATGTTAATAAGAAACATCCACCCTCGATGCATCGTTAAGGGCTGCTGTGTGACACCGGCATCCAATAGACCAGGGGTGGCCAAGCTTGCTTAACATAAGAGCCCCACAGAATAAGCGTCAGATGTCTGAGAGCCGCAAGACTTGAACAGATATTACACAACACCTTCCTATTGGAAAATATGCACATTTGCTTTTA
>NW_015172611.1:372524-377738 GCF_001447785.1 Gekko japonicus | reverse complement strand
CTATTCTCATGCTTGGGGATCTAACAGATCCGAGTAACCTCATTTAAGGTTCTTTCTGCTCTAACAGCTCCAGAGACTCGCAGTCGAGCCTTTAAGGTTAGCTTCGTATTTTGTCTCCCTGCCCCTCTGCACTATTCTTTTTTCTCCAGTTTATTTTTGTCTGTGCCTTCTGCATCTACAACCGAAAACTGCATTTTTTGCCTGATTGTGGTTAACGTCACTTGTGACCTGTGGAGGGGGTGACCAGTTGCCACCCACTTGGTCAGGTGCGTGAGCAAGGGATGGGGCACACTGCGCCCTCCCCTCCGTCCCGCCCCCACTCTCCCATCCCCTCTGGCTAGCTGCCGCTGGGCTGCTCCAAGCATGCATGACTCACAGAGGGACAGACGTTCGGTGGCTGGCTGGCTGGTCTGTCGGGAGGGGTGGCGTCCCTAGGGTTTTAAATTAAAAACTAAAACAAAGGGGCCTTCAAGCCTCTCCCATTGTTTCCAATGGGCAATCCTGTCATTCCTTTTAATACACCCTCCTCCAAGTTGTGTGTAGGTTGGCTTTGGGGAAGGGGGAAAAGATCCCTCCCCAGGGTCCAATGTGCAAAGGGGGGGGGGAAGAGTGTGTCAAGCTAGAAGCATCAAACTCACAGAGGACCTCCCCAGGCTGCCCCTCGACCTGCCCTCCAAGTTGTGTGCTGTGTGAAAATCGAACAGAAGCTGAAATAGGGATGGGGGAATGGGTGGAGATTACTAAAGTTGCGGCAAGTAGTCTGCTTATTATCCCCCCCAAATCAGAAGCGGAAGAGGCAAAAGGTTCAGTCCAAAACCACATTCAGATACCCCAGGGCAACGCTGAATGGCTATAAAACTATGCAGAGGCTCCCAAATAACCCGAGGCACAAGGGAAGTGAGAGCGGGATGCAGGGCAGAGGGAGATGAACGTTCCGATGTGGCTGCAGAAGAACAGCGGGGAAGCAGACGGGTGCAGAAAGAGCCAAAGTGTCTCTCCAGCCCGACTGTATTTGCCTTCTGGACATCCATGGTTTTGCAAAAACGTGTCTGGTAGATATTAATGCTTCGGTTTTCCCCAGTACTGAAGAGCTGTGGTTTTCATTCCATATGCCAGTTGAATTTGGCATTTAAACTATTGAGTGGACTTTTTTCGGGGGGGGGGAGTGGCTGCTTGTTGTTGTTCAGTCGCACAGTCGAGTCTGACTCTTCGCGACCCCATGGACCAGATCCCGCCAGGCCTTCCTGTCTTCCGCCATCCTCTGAAGTTTGCTCAATTTCATATTTGTTGCATCTATGACACTGTCTAACCATCTCATCCTTTGCTGTCCCCGTCTTATTTGACCTTCAATCTTTCCCAGCATCAGGGTCTTCTTCTCCAGTGAGTGCTCTCTTCTCATTGGGTGGCCAAAGTATTTGAGCTTCAGTTTCATTATCTGGCCTTCCAGGGAACAATGCCTCCTGTACGATGTCACGAACCTCTGTCCATAGTTCTTCAGGCACTCTATCTATCAAATCCAGACCCTTGAATCTATTCTTCACCTCTACTGTATATTCATCAGGGATGCGATCTAGGTCAAACCTGAATGGCCTCGTGGTTTTCCCGATTTTCTTCAGTTTAAGTCTGAATTTTGCAATGAGTAGCTCATGATCTGAACCACAGTCAGCTCCAGGTCTTGTTTTTACTGACTGGATAGAGCTTCTCCATCTTTGACTGCAAATTATATAGTCAATCTGATTTCGGTGTTGCCCATCTGGTGATGTCCATGTGTAGAGTCGTCTCTTAGGTTGTTGGAAAAGGGTGTTCGCTATGACCAGTGTGTTCTCTTGACAAAACTCTGTTAACCTTTGCCCTGCTTCATTTTGCTTTCCAAGGCCAAACTTGTCTGTTATTCCGGTTACCTTTTGACTTCCTACTTTAGCATTCCAGTCCCCTATGATGATGAGGACATCATTTTTTGGTGTTAGTTCTATGAGGTGTTGTAGGTCTTCATAGAACCGGTCCACTTCAGCCTCTTCTGCATCAGTGGTTGGGGCATAGACTTGGATTACTGTGATGTTGAATGGTTTGCCTTGGAATCGGACCAAAATCATTCTGTCATTTTTGAGATTGTATCCCAGTACTGTCTTTTGCACTCTCTTGTTGACTATAAAGGCCACACCATTTTTTCTACGAGATTCCTGGCCACAGTAGTAGATATAATGGTCCTCTGAGTTAAATTCGCCCATTCCTGTCCATTTTAGTTCACTGATTCCTAAGGTATCGATGTTCAGCCTTGCCATCTCATTTTTGACCACGTCAAGCTTACCTCGATTCATAGATCTAACATTCCAGGTTCCTATGCAGTATTGTTCTTTGCAGCATCGGACTTTCCTTTCACCATCAGACACATCCACAACTGAGTGTCCTTTCGGCTTTGGCCCAGCCGCTTCACTCTTTCTGGGGTTACTTATACTTGCCCTCTGCCCTTCCCCAGTAGCATATTGGACACCTTCCGACCTGAGGGGCTCATCTTCCAGCATCATATCTTTTAGCATTTTGTTACTGTCCATGGGGTTTCCTTGGCAAAGATACTGGAGTGGGTTGCCATTTCCTTCTCAAGGGGATCACGCTTGGTCTGAGTTCTCTGCTGTGGCCTGTCCGTCTTGGGTGGCCCTTCACGGCATAGTCCACAGCCTCATCGAACCACGCAAGCCCCCTCGCCACGACAAGGGGGGAGGAGTGGCTGCTACAGGATGTTAATTTTTTGTGTCCCCCCAAGTAAGGTTTGATCCCCTTAACTTTGCTGCCTGCTATGCTGGATGCTTTTCTGAGCAGTGCCCTCCTGATCAGAATTATGCCTGTATAAGCCCATCGACTTAAAAGAGTGTAACCAGGATTGCCAACTGTTTACATGCCCCTGGCTCCTGTGTCTTAAACAGCAAATTGATCTTCAGATAGTAGCAAGTGTCAAGGTTACATTCCTGTAGCGCAAGGCTTCAGTCGATGAGGTTTGCTGATCCAGTTGTAAAAGACAAGGCAGCCTGGCAGTGCACTTTGTTTCTGGCCACTTGACAACCCCAGGTGCAACTCAGCTTATAGTGCCTCTGATAGCTGTTTAAATTTTGTTTAATTATTTGTTTAGATACTTATACCCTGATTTTCCTCTCAATGGTAACCCTAGCTGGCTTATGACATTGCTTTCTTGTTCTCCATTTTACCTTCACAACAACAACCCTGTGAGGTAAGTTAGGCTGAAAGTCAAGGTCACCCAGAGGGCTTCCATGGCAAAGTGGCAATTTGAACCTGGACTGCCCAGATCCTAGTCCAGCATTCTAACTATGTACAGCATGTTAGATTCACTGGTATGCTACAGCCAGGAATCTCTATTAGGCAGTAGAGTGCACGAGGCTTACACGCAGCAGCAGCACCTTCTCGGTACTGTTTGTGCTAGCAAAGTTAGAGAGTTACACGGAGCCACTTGTCAGTTTCAAACTAACAAGAGTCCTTTATTCAGGGAACTCCATTCTAGATAGCATAGGTGAGAGATAGGAATAGAATCTAATCTAACTAGCTAGGGTGGATGAAGATGCAGAATGCATGTCCTGCAGCCATGGTGTCAAGGATGGAGAGCATGCTCCTTCTGCATGTCTGAGAGAGATGTGTTAAGCCAGAAGGAAGGAAGTCTTGTCCCTAAGAACAGCATTCTGCTTCAAAGGGGTAGTATCAGATAGCAGGAAGGAAAGGATGCTCTGTGTGTCCTGACCTCTCTGTCTCTAAATCTATGGTGCTGTCTTTGAAGTATGAGGTGGGAGACAGTGTACACTCCTCCACTTCTGACACAGCAGAGCATTACTGAGTAAACCTATGTGACCAGAAAGTTTAGAAGAACTATGTATAATAGTTTTTGTATACTTCCTTGTATTTTTTGTTTAATCAGTGAATTGTCCGGTTGCCCATCTTTTCTGACTGGCATTTCATTGGCCAGGCTGATCATACAGACAATGTTTGACCCTTAACCAGATGCTGTTTTAGCTGGAAGTTCTGCTTCTCCCCCTGCCGCACCACAGCTGAGTCTGTTTACCAGCTCCATTGTTTGTATCTATTTTGTGCTTCCTGTGAGTAGCACAGGATAGCAAGTGTAACATTTCCCTCCCACAATGCCACTAGAACTAACTAAGTTAAATGTTGATCTAGTGGCCGTGTTGTTTGGCTGGAGAAATGACTGGGGAAGCCGCTTAGTACTTTAAAAAAATTATTCAAAAACCTAAGTCACTTGTCTCATCGTAACACTACAGTAGAAGAACACCCAATTGTGTGTTGTTTGACAGAACGGAATGGGATTTCTTAACCTAAGTTCTGAGATCTTTTGTCTTTGATGACGTGTATCAAGACTGGATTAATCACATGTTTATTCCTGTCTGTAAACTTATATATGATGCATGGTGATTTCTATTCAGAATTATTCTGCCTCCTCTGTTTTGCTGTTCAATTTATAATTTAAAAAATTGATATTACCATATTCAAAATAATAAGTTTTAAGTGCAAAACTCTAATAAATATTAGGATTCACCGACAGCAATGATAAAAACATTAACATCCTTAGAAACTCTAACTCTGAAATGCTGACTGTGCAGACCAGAACAGGAAAGATACCATGGGACAGAGAACCATAATCTTATGAAATTTCACATGCGAACAATGCAGTTTTCACATCGTAGAACACAAAGACTCCTTCCAATGTGGTAGAGCATCTAAGGTAATTATTTGTGGTAAAAACAAATATTTAAACAAATTTCTGTTTCTTTTCTCTCCTCCTCATCTTTTGCAATCATTGTGAAATAATTATATTAATTATGTAAAAAATGTTATTAATGTTTTGTTTTATCTTGATGTTTATATAAATGATGTACATTGCCCAGAGCCCTGCGTTGCAGGGATTGGGCAATTAACAAAATAAATAAATAAATAAATAATGTTTAATAAATTCACATGGTCTTCTAGAAGTCCCCGTATTAAGGCCAAAACATGTATGTACTGTTGGCGTCTTCCTTCTGTCATGTCTGGACTGCTCTGCTTTAAAGGACATTCTAGTTAATGGCCATTCATAATGGCTTTTTAGAAAGGGCATCTGCAACACATTGGGCATCAGTGAGCTCTTGAGTAGTGGTGCTACCAGAAGGTTCCTGTTTCTGAGGCTGTCTCCTCCTCCTCCTCCTCCTCCTCCTCCTCCTC